>NC_141551.1:10375000-10610000 GCF_021556685.1 Rattus norvegicus | reverse complement strand
GAGTAGCTTTATTTATGATAGCCAGAAGCTGTTATTATCCAGATATGACTCAACTAAAGAATGAATACAGAAAATGAGGTTCATTCACAAATTATTAAAAATGAGGACATTACTATTTTTGCAGGCAAATGGATGGAAATAAAAATATCATTCTGCTCTCTCTACTCAAGTCCCATGGGGGAGAGAGCTGGGCTCTTAGAAGTGAGGACAATCCAGAGAGTTCAGGGGAGACTGCCACTCCTGCTCACATCCCTGGCTCAAGAGGAACCTGCCCAGTTCCCTCTGAATACAGAAACCTAGGAGCAGTCAGCAGCAGGAACTTTCTGGTTTCTAGCTGTACCCAAAACTGAACCTGTCCCACAGCTCTCTGTACCCAAATCCCACTAGGGAGAGAGCTGGACTTTCTAGAAATGAGGAAAAATCCTGAGAACTCAGGGGAGACTGCCACTTCTACTCACGTTTTTTAGCCCAAGAAGAACCTGCCTAGTACCCTCTAGATACAGGAACCTAGGAGCAGTCAGGGGCAGGACCCTTCCAGTTTCTGCCTATGCCAAGAGCTGAAAGCCATTCACCTTCAGAACTGACACACCTGAGAACAGAGGTAGAATGAACTGTTCTACTACAAGAAACCTGCCTGGAGGGCACAAAAACCCAGGAGCAGCTGAAAGAATACAGGTCTACAGGAGGGCTGATATATAGGCTTACAGGAGGGTATATACATTTATATATATATATATATATATACACACACACACACACACACATATTTTATACACACACATAGATATAGATATAGATATAGATATAGATATAGATATAGATATAGATATAGATATAGATATAGATATAGATATAGATATAGATATAGATATTCCTGAGTGAGGGAACTGAATAAAGGAAATAAATGGTGTGTATTCTCTGATAAGTGGATATTACCCAATAGTCAGAATACTCAGCATATAAATCACAGACCATACAAAGCTTAACAAGAAGCAAGGCACAAATGTGGGTGTTTCATTCTCACTTAAAAGGGGGAACCAACATACTCATGGGAGGCAGAATGAGGGAGGGACCAGGGTGTGTGAGAGGAAGGGGGAGGGAAAAGGGGGCAGGATCAGGTATGTGAGGGTGGAGGGATACAGGAGAGAAGCCCAGAGGTCCAGGGGAATCAATATAAATATACAAGAGGGTGAGGTGTGGGGCAGGAGGAACCACTAGAAAGTCCTACACACCAGAGATGTGAGAGGCTCCCAGGATCCAGTGGGGATGACATTACTTGAAATGCCCAATAGTGTGGTGATGAACTGCAGAGACCACCTCAAGTAGTTAGTGTTCCCAGTGGATGGATGAAGACAGCAATCCAGCTACAAACATTTTGATTCAGAATTGTTCCTGTCTAAAAGAAATGCAGTGAGTAAAATGGGGCAGAGACTGAAGAATGGCCAACCAATGACATCCCAAACTTGGGATCCACCCAATGGGTGGGTACCAAATCCTGACTCTACTACTAATAGTATGTTGTGTTTGTGGACAGGAGCCTGGCATGGCTGCTGTCTGAGATGTTCTACCAGCACCCAACAGTAAATCATTGGACTGAACCCAGGTACCTCTGTGTAAGAGTTAGGGTAAAGACAGCGGGATCTGAAGGGGATTACAACTCCATAGAAAGAAAACTACAGCAACTAACTTAGACCCCTCACAGCTCCAGGGACTAAGCCACCAACCAAGAAGCATACATAGGCTAGTTCTAGTTCATGGTTCCTGCTACATATGCAGCAGAGGACTGCCTTGC
The DNA here is from genome assembly GCF_021556685.1 of Rattus norvegicus. Taxonomy (NCBI): domain Eukaryota; kingdom Metazoa; phylum Chordata; class Mammalia; order Rodentia; family Muridae; genus Rattus; species Rattus norvegicus. The sequence goes on along the minus strand of NC_141551.1, from coordinate 10,608,208 downwards.
CTGGCCTCAGTGGGAGGATATGGACTTGGTCCTATTGAGACTTGATGCCCCAGAGAAGGGTATGTTACTGGAGTAAAGTAGAATCTAGGAACACCATCTCAAATGCAAAACAGAGGGGGGATGGAGTAGGGGTTTATGAAGAAGTGACTGAGAAGAGGGACGGGATTTGAAATGTAAATAAATAATTAATAAAACCAAAAAAAAAAAAACAAACTAAGGTATTTAGTGCTTAGTAGTACTTCACAAACATATAACTAGGGAATACTTTTTACTTCTTAGCCTAATACTTTCCACATAGAAACCAATGAATTAAGTCATATATATTTTAAAATTGTTTGTTTTAACTTTCTATTCATTCTTGTTAATTTTGCTATAATAAATTTCAATTTGACCTTTGCTTATATATGTTCATATACTTTCACATATGTATATATTTTTTCATGTCTGTGGGTATAAATGGGAGTTATGAAACTTCACATGGTGCATCTATGTGTGTTTCTCTGTGTGTATGCGTGTGCATGTGCATGTGCCTGTTAGTGTATGTGTGTTTGTGTGTGTGCGTGTATGTGCTTGTGTGTGTGTTTGTTCCATACATGTCCATGTTCAGGCAAGCACACCAATGTAGTCAAGTTCTTAGAGGCCAAAGAAATATTTCTGATGTCATGCTTTTTCATTCAGACGCTATTTGCTTAAAACAGCATCTCTTAGTAAAGCTCGTTTCGTGGTCTGCAAGGCTTTGAGATACTCAAGTCTTTGGCTCACAGCTTCAGATTATAAAGAAGCAACCACATAGGCTTTCTGCATTGTCGCTTAGAATTTCAAGTCAGATTTTTACACAAGCTTATTTAGTGTCTTAAACACTGAACAATGTCTCTAGCCCTTTGTTATGCTTTTCCCTCAAAATCAATGAATGTTTTATTAAAATTTCCAACAAAAGCAAATATTCTTAGCATTCTATAAATTAGATACTTAAAGTATCTAATAGGAATATTGTTTATGTGATACAGTTACATATGTTTTCTCTTAATTTTAATTATTAAAGGTTAAATTTCTTAATTTTCGTGCCTCATTTACCATAATATACTGATTATTGGATTTTAATTCAACAAATGGTACTGGCCAATCTTGATATATGCTTGTAAAATAATGGAAATTGATCCATATTTATCACCATGTACAAAACTCAGTTCGAAGTGGAATAAAGATATCAACATAAATACAGAAGAGAAAGAGGGAAAGGCATTGAATACATTGGCACAGAAGATAAATTTCTGAACAAAGAACACTGCTAAGCACTAAGAACAACAATTCATAAATGGGACCTCATGAAACTAATATGCTTCTGAGAGGCACAGTACAATTTCAATCTGATAAAACAACAGTGTACAGAATGGAAAAATGTTGCCAACTGAACATTTGATAGAACACATATTCAAAATATAGAAGCAACTCCAGAAAGCAGATCTTAATAATCAAAATAACCCACTTAAAATATGAAATACAGATCTAAACAGAAAATTCTCAATAGATGAAACTCAAATGGCTGAGGACCACTCAAAGAAATGTTCAACCTCCTTAACCACTAGAGAAACGTGAATCAAAATTGCTTGGAGACTGCCATCTCACACCTTGCAGAATTGCTTAGCTCAGTAACACATGCAAGGGCTCATCAAGGATGTGTATCAAGAGAAACACTGCTCCACTGCTGATAGAATTAAAAATATGTACAGCTACTATGAAAATCATTATGGTGATTTCTCTGAAAGTTAGGATTCAATCTACATCAAGACTCAAATAAATTACCAATGAACATAGACTCCCCTATGTTACCCATGAGCATATAGTATATGTTCTAACCTGCCACAAGGATGCTTGCTTATCCATGTTCATTGTGGTTTTATTCATAATAGCCAGAAACTGGAAATGACCTAGATGTACTTCAACAGAAAAATGAATAAAGAGAATGTGATATATTTACACAATGGATTATTATTTATCTGTCAAAAAAATTACAGCATGAAATGTGGGGGCCAATAGAAGAAACTAGAAAAAAATCATCCTGAGTGAGGTAACAAAACCAGAAAGATAAATGACACAGCCAGGAAAACAGTGAGAGACACAAAGTCAGCACAGCTGTTTGACACAATTCAGCAAAACTGATCTTAATGAAGTTTTTGCCATCATACTGCCTTCTACTCAGCCTTCTGATCTCTACGTGTTGTATTTGTGGGGGACTTTTTACAATATGGTTTATTTCTGTTTTCCCCAGAAAATTATTACTGCTCTCAAGGAAGTAACTAGATCTGGTCTTACTCAGATGTCTTTCTTGCCATGGAGATTGTTGAAAGCACAAAAATGTTGGACAGTCCTAGAGTTCTTGTGGCACACTAGCCCATAAGAAATCTCAGACACAATAAATTTAGCAACAGATCAGGTTAGAGGCTTCATCATATATGTAGTCTATATAACATTTTTTCCTAGGAAATAAAGACTTAATAACAAAGTTAGTAAGTTGAAAACATCCTTTGAAAATATATATATATATATATATATATTTGATTATTTATAAATGTAAAAGAAAAGAATATGTCAACCATAAGGAGACTGGCTCACATTAATTTATTGTGAGGTCTTCTAACTAAGAAATAAAGAGGAAACAAACAAATAGAACAAGTCAGCCTGCAGCCTAGGAGAGCATTAAAATTTTAAACCAAGGTAACTCACGAGTTGTAATTCCAACATTATGCCTTGTTCAAGGCTTGGAAACTTACCCAGAATGACTCAGATATTTTTCTGTTTAATATTTCACTTTCCTGAAAAATAGAATATCATGTGTAGTAAATGCTCATGTACTTGTAGCACTAGACCTGGGAAAAATAATATGAAATCACAAGTTTGTCTCTTTTGTGGAATCTATATAAACTAAAAAAAAATCCTGGTTGCTAGCTAGTAAGTTAGAGATGCAGAATTCACCCAGTCATAGTCTCTGACTCAATTATTACTTTCCTTTGCCTCATCTCTTTGTCTTGGACCTGTTTGAATGTTAATGTTGGCCCTCACCATATAAAGAGAATATATATTTAGCTTACCAGTGGATATGGATCTCCATTATAGAGGGAAACTGAATAGATTTGAATAGATTCAAAATAGATTTGAAGTTGGAATGGGGGGGGGTGGAGCCAGTTGTTAGAGTGGAGAGGGAGAGAGAGGGAGTGTGTATAGTTACAGACAAATGGTAATGGTATTTGTAATGTTGTGTCAAAGCCTAAGGCAGTGGGAACTTCCTGTAATCTATGAAGGCATTCTTAATGAGAATTCCTAGTAATAGAAGACTAGAAGCATGAAGTACCCTTTTCTTGTAGCAAGGCAAGGCTCCAGTGGCAGAACTTGGTGGCATTCAATTGTGTTGTTGGCCAAGCATTTCCCATAGAAATTTCCAAAATCCTAGGCTTTTTCTACGACAAAGGGTTATTTGCTGAAAATTGGCAGTGGTCACCATTGCTGAGGACAACACACACACACAACTCATTTAACATGGATAAGTCGAGCTGTTATCTATATGGGCTCTGACACCTATTTTATAGTCTCTTTGTTGTGGGAATGTCACTGAAAGAAAAACATGAGCTCCAACAGGATGCAAAGAGAGAATCTAAATTGTATGTCTCTATCAGATTCCTTTCCTTAGAGCTCTGGAAATGTCCAGGAAGAGGAGGAAGAAAGATTTTAAGAATCATGGGAGAGACAGAACTCCAAGAACACAAGGCTATCTGAATCAAGTAATCAAGGTGCATATGAGTTCACAGAGACTGAATCATAAAACATGGAGCCTACCCAGAACTACTCCAAATACCGTGTATATTTATATACTATAGCTATTTGCTTAGTATTTTCTGAGACTCCTGACTATGAGAAAAAGTTGGTATCCTACTCTGGTGTCTGTTCTTGACACTCTTTTCCTCCTGTTGTGTCACGATGTCCAACCTCCACATCATTGTTTTTGCTCCACTTATTATATTGATTTTTTTCATGTTTGATTGTTATTCCTTAGAAGCCGGTTCTTTTCTTTCTTTTTCTTTTTTTTGTAATTAATTACATATATTTTATTTTTATTTATTTATTTTTACAGTCCAGATTTTATTCCCTTCCCAGTCCACCCTCTAAGTGTTTCACATTCCACCTCCCCTAACACACACACACACACACACACACACACACACACCACGTTCCCCATCTCCACAAGGATGTTCCTACCACACTCACCCCACCAAACCTCTCAACTTCCTGGGGCCTCCAGACTCTTGAGGGCTAGGTGCATCTTCTCTGACTGAACCCAGGCCCAGGAGTTCTCTGCTGTATATATGTTGGAGGTCTCATCTCAGTTGGCGTATGCTGCCTGGTTGGTGATCAAGTGTCTAAGACATCTCAGGGGTCCGGGTTAATTGAGACTGCTGGTCCTCTTACAGAGTTGCTCTCCTCCTTAGATTCCTCCAGCTTTCCTCTAATTCAACCAGATGGGTCAGCAGTTTCTGTTCATTGGTTGGGTGCACATATCTGCATCTGACTCTTTCAGCTACTTGTTGGGTCTTCTTGAGAGCAGTCATGGTAGGTCCTTTTAGAGAAGGCTCCATAGCATCAGTAGTGGTGTCAGGTCTTGGGGCCTTTCCTTGAACTGGAACCCACTTTGGGCCTATCTCTAGACCTTCTTTTCCTCAGGTTCTTCTCCATTTCCATCCCTGTATTTCTTTCAGACAGGAAGGATTATGGGTCAGAGCATTGGCTGTGGGATAGCAACCCCATCCCTTACTTGATTACCTGTCTTTCTGCTGGAAGTGGATTCAATAAGTTCCTCTTCCCAATGTAGGGCCTTTCATATAGGTTCCCCCACTTTGAGTTCTGAGAGTCTCTCACTCCCCAGGTATCTGGTACATTCTAGATGGTCTTCCTAACTTCCTTCCTTCCGAGCTCGCCTTTTGATTCGTTCTGCTGGCCCTCAGAAGTTCAGTCTTTTTCCCCACCCAATACCAGATCATGTTTCCCTCTCCCCTGACACTTATCTCTTTTGCCTTTCCAGTCCCTCCCTCTCTCCCCATGTGTGATTGCTTTCTTCTCCCTCCCAAGCGGAACTGGTCCTTTAGCTTGTTGACCTATTTGAGTTCTGTGGACTATATTTTGGGTATTCTGTACTTTTTTGTTCCCACTAATATACACTTATTATTGAGAATGTACTATGCATGTCTTTTTGAGTTTGAGTTCCTTCCTTCAGGATGACATTTTCTAGTTCCATCCATTTGCCTGCAAAACTCAGGATGTCCTCATTCTTAATAGCTGAGTAATATTTCATTATGTAAATTAACCACTTTTTCTGTATCCATTCTTCTGTTATGGGACATCTGGCTTGTGTCAAGCTTCTGTCTATCACAAACAAGGCAACTATGAACATAGTGGAACATGTACCTCTGTGGCATTGTGAGTCATCTTTGGGGTATTGGTGGTCTTTAGGCAGGTCTATTTCCAATTTTCTGAGGAACCTCCAAATTGAATTCTAGAGTGGTTGAATCAGTTTGTAATCCCACCAGCAATGAAGGAGTGTTCCTCTTTCTCCACATCTTTGCCAACATGTGTTGTTACTTGAGGCTTTGTTCTTAGCTACTGACTGGTGTAAGGTGAAATCTCAGGATCATTTTGATTTGCCTTTCCCTGGTGGCTAAGGACTTTGAACATTTCTTTATGTGCTTCTCGCCCATTCAACATTCCTCTACTGTGAATTCTCAGTTTAGTTCTATACCCCATTTTTTGATTGGGTTGTTTGTTTCCTTTGGTGTTAAGCTTCATGAGTTCTTTATTTATTTTGGATATTAGCCTTCTATCCGATGTGGGGTTAGTGAAGTTTTTTTTTCCCAATATGTAGGATGCTGATTTGTCTTATTGACTATGTCCTTTGCCTTACAGAAGCTTTCCAGCTTCATGTGGTCCCATTTATCAATTCTTGATTTTAGAGCATGAGCCATTCAAGTTCTGCTTAGGAGTATTCTGTCTGTGCCAATGAGTTAAAGGCTCTTTCCCACATTCTCCTCTATTAAATTCAGTGTATCTGGTTTTATGTTGAGGTCCTAGAACCACCTGGACTTGAGCTTTGTGCATGTTGACATTTATGAGTCTATTTTCAACTTTTTTTTAACATACATACAGTTAGACCAGTGCCATTTACTGAAGATGCTTTCTTTTTCATTGTATATTTTTAGTTTCTTTGTCAAAGATAAAGTATGCATAAGTGTGTGGTTTTATTTATGTATCTTCAATTCCATTCGATTGATCAACCTGTCTGTCTCTGTACCAATACAACACAGTTTTTAAAACTATTGCTCTGTAGTAGAGCTGGAGGTAAGGTTGAGGTCAGGAATGGTAATTTCTCCAGCCATTCTTTTATTGTTAAGAATTGTTTTCACTATTCTGTTTTTTTGTTTTTGGGATTTTTGCCTTTCCAGATGAATTTGAGAATTGTTCTTTCCATGTCTTTGAAGAATTGTGTTGGGATTTTGATAGAGATTGCATTGAATCTGTAGATTGCCTTTGGTAGGATGGCCATTTTTACTATGTTAATTTTGTAAGTCCATGAGCAAGGGAGATCTCTCCATTTTCTGAGATCTTCTTTAATTTCTGTCTTGAGAGACTTGAAGTTCTTATCATAAAAGTCTTTCACTTGTTTGGTTAGAGTTAACCCAAGATATTTTACATTATCTGTGGCTATTGTGAAGGGATTGTTTCCCTTATTTCTTTCTTAGCTTGTTTATCATTTGTATAAAGGAAGGCTGCTGATTTATGTGAGTTAATTTTATATCCATTCACTTTGCAGAAGGTGTTTATCAGCTGAAGAAGTTATCTGGTAGAAATTTGGGGGTCACTTATGTATACTGTCATATCATTTTCTTTGCCAATTTGTACCCCCTTGATCTCTTTTTGTTGTCTTATTGTTCTAGCTAGCACTTCCAGTACTCTATTGAATAGAAATGGGGGACAAGGCATTGTTGTCTTGTCCCGGATTTTAATGGAGTAGCTTCAAGTATCTGTTCATTTAATTTGGTATTGGTTGTTGGTTTGCAATAAATTCATTTTATTATGTTTAGGTTTGGGCTCTGAATTCCTGATCTCTCCAATACTTTTAACATGAAGGGTTGTTGTATTTTGTCAAATGCCTTTTCTGAATGTAAGGAGATGATCCTGTGATTTTTTTCTTTGAGTTTATCTATATGGTGGATTACATTAATGGATTTTCATATATTGAACCATCCTTGCATCCATGAGATGAAGCCTACTTGATCATGGTGAATGATGATTTTGCTGTGTTCTTGGGCTTGGTTTGTGAGAATTTTATTGAGTATTTTTACATTGATATTCATAAGCGAGGTTGGTATGAAGTTCTCTTTTTTTGGTTTGTTCTTTGTGTTGTTTAGGTATCAGAGTAATTTTGGCTTCATAGAATGAATTAGGTAGTGTCCCTTTTGTTTCGGTGTTCTGGAATAATTTGAGAAATATTGGCATCAAGTCTTCTTCAAAGATCTGGTAGAATTCTGAAATAAATTAATTTGTTCTTTTCTAATGAAAAGAGAGGAAGTGGATGCAGAGGGTAAGAAGGAGGATATAGAGGGAGGGGAACTATAATCAGGATATATTGTAGGAGAAAAGAATATACTTACAATTAATATTTAGTGATATTAGTGATATCATGTAATTTTAGTTCTCAATTATTAGGGAATGAATACTATCCTCATTTACATTAACATCTTTATTTTTTGAATTTAATTGTACTAGAAATAGAAAGGTTGGCTATATAATGCTAAGAGTTTTAATTTTTTTTTTTGGTTCTTTTTTTTTCGGAGCTGGGGACCGAACCCAGGGCCTTGCGCTTCCTAGGTAAGCGCTCTACCACTGAGCTAAATCCCCAATCCCGTTAAATTTTTTATAATGCATCTGAAATCTAATATATTACCCGGTTCCACTTTTCTTGTGGACCTTCAAAATTATGTCTCTGTATAGTAGATTCAGGTTTTTATATGTACATGAAATTTCTTATTGTTTTGTGTGAATTATGCAAATGTTTTTGAATGCTAAACATTTTGTTTCCTTTATTAATTACTGAAATAGTAATTAATTTTCCTGAATTGCTTATGTATTTACCTTTTTTTGTTTTAATTATATTTTTAGCTTAACACTATTTTGGATCTTTAAATTGGTATATGTAAATTCAGCCTTATGTGCCTGAATATTGTAGAACTTACAATTATAAACTATTTTTTCATGGTCTGCTCATTTCTGAGTTTAAGAAAAGAATGCAAGAACATTTCAGTTTGAACGTCATCAACTTTTTACTTTTTAAATTAACCTGCAATATTTCTGTTTCTTATAAACTCTGACTGTTTTTAATCCTGTTTTGTTATTTTGGAGAGGTAAGGGTTTCTGCTAGCATATTCATTCCTTGTTGTTAATAAATTACTAGTGAAGATATTAGTAGATATTTTCAGGCTATTTCATGTTTTTATTTTTCAGTATTTGTATTACCTGTCTTCCCACCAAAGCAAACCCAGATGTTGAAACCAGAGTAAGTTGATTCCAATTGTGTCAATCAAGCTAGCTTTCTAGAGGGTGAGATATCTCTGCTTTTGAAGTTCTGAGAACATGAATGAGGACCTGAGCCTTTCTATAGGACCTCAGTACCTAAAGAATGACAAGTGTGTTCTTTATTCAATTCTGGAGAATGGTACACAGAAGAATTGTGGGAGTTTGCAGGTGAATAGCTTGGAGGGAGAAGGAAATATGATGAGCTCCATGTGCACTGAAATGATATAGTCACCAAAGACGGATACAGGAAAAAGTACCTTTGCAAGTCTTTCATAAACCCCAGTTCCTGGGAGGGAGACTGAAGCCAGGGGTTCAGGATTTTAAGACCACTTTCTAATACCATGTGAATCAACCTCTTTGTGGTATTTGTAGTCAATATTGGACACAGGAGTCCATATAAAGGAACTGAAGGCCGTGCAAGAGAAGAGGGAAGAAGGCAGGCATCTAAGAAGAAAGAAAATATCATTTCTCAACAGAGGACTTCAAGGAAATATCATTTCCCTTCAGAGGACTGATAGGGAAAGACTACAAAAGGCAAAACTCATCACTTTGGTAGCAACCATGAATAGCTGTTGGATGCTGAAGAAAATGCTTTTTAAAAGCTTTCAGGCAGTTCAGTAATAGAGAACACTGATGAGAATTGCCGATTGGTAAAGCACTCAACAGTGCATTTTTGACTGATTCAGAGGAGCCCAGCCTTCATATGGACACTGTTTATTTCTGCATGTTAGTGCAGGGCACAGCAGCAAGGAAGTATGAAATGGTGGTGTTTCTTTCAGCAGAATCCTTCTCTAAATACATAGAAAGACAATGTTCCACAACTACCAAAGAGTGTGGGCATGTAGTCAAGTCAGGCTAGAAAAGCGATTTTTTTAAATAAGGAAATTTAACCTGGATTTAACATGGCAATTTGAGGCCAAAATCAGGAGACCATGAAGCCTGTTCCAAATATCTCAGCCAAGTGCAGCAAATCAGGCTGTCATGTCTCAAAGATCCAAAGCGATTCATCCATAAATCATAAAAGCACTCCCATATCTGATAATATCTAATTCCATTTTTTTATTTATTCAATCTGTACACATTTAGAAACAGACAAATAATCTGCAATTAATATAGCCATCTCTATTTTTTTTATTAACTTGAGTATTTCTTATTTACATTTTGAGTGTTATTCCCTTTCCTGGTTTACAGGCCAACATCCCCCTCCCCTTCCCTATGGGTTTTCCCCTCCCCATCCTCCCCCCATTGCCGCCCTCCCCCCAACGATCACGTTCACTGTGGGTTCAGTCTTAGCAGGAGTCAGGGCTTCCCCTTCCACTGGTGCTCTTACTAGGATATTCATTGCTACCTATGAGGTCAGAGTCCAGGGTCAGTCCATGTATAGTCTTTAGGTTGTGGCTTAGTCCCTGGAAGCTCTGGTTGCTTGGCATTGTTATTCATATGGGGTCTCGAGCCCCTTCAAGCTCTTCCAGTTCTTTCTCTGATTCCTTCAACGGGGGTCCTGGTCTCAGTTCAGTTGTTTGCTGCTGGCATACGCCTCTGTGTTTGCTGTGTTCTGGCTGTGTCTCTCAGGAGCGATCTACATCCGGCTCCTGTCTGCCTGCACTTCTTTGCTTCATCCATCTTGTCTAATTGGGTGTCTGTATATGTATGGGCCACATGTGGGGCAGGCTCTGAATGGGTGTTCCTTCTGTCTCTGTTTTAATCTTTACCTCTCTATTCCCTGCCAAGGGTATTCTTGTTCCCCTTTTAAAGAAGGAGTGAAGCATTCACATTCCAGTTCCAACCATTTGCCTACGAATTTCATAAAGTCATTGTTTTTGATAGCTGAGTAATATTCCATTGTGTAGATGTACCACATTTTCTGTATCCATTCCTCTGTTGAAGGGCATCTGGGTTCTTTCCAGCTTCTGGCTATTATAAATAAGGCTGCGATGAACATAGTGGAGCACGTGACTTTTTTATAGGTTGGGGCATCTTTTGGGTATATGCCCAAGAGAGGTATAGCTGGATCCTCAGGCAGTTCAATGTCCAATTTTCTGAGGAACCTCCAGACTGATTTCCAGAATGGTTGTACCAGTCTACAATCCCACCAACAAAGGAGGAGTGTTCCTCTTTCTCCGCATCCTCGCCAGCTGCTGCTGTCATCTGAGTTTTTGATCTTAGCCATTCTCACTGGTGTGAGATGAAATCTCAGGGTTGATTTGCATTTCCCTTATGACTAAAGATGTTGAACATTTCTTTAGGTGTTTCTCAGCCATTCGGCATTCCTCAGCTGTGAATTCTTTGTTCAGCTCTGAACCCCATTTTTTAATAGGGTTATTTGTCTCCCTCCAGTCTAACTTCTAGAGTTCTCTGTATATTTTGGATATAAGGCCTCTATCTGTTGTAGGATTGCTGTAGATATTTTCCCAATCTGTTGGTTGCCATTTTGTCCTAACCACAGTGTCCTTTGCCTTACAGAAGCTTTGCAGTTTTATGAGACCCCATTTGTCAATTCTTGATCTTAGAGCATAAGCCATTGGTGTTTTGTTCAGGAAATTTTTTCCAGTGCCCTGTGTTCGAGATGCTGCCCTAGTTTCAGAATTACTCTGTGACCACATTAATGTAATCCATGAAGAGTTTGGCCAAATGCTCATATGTGTTTCCTCTGCTTTACGAATCATTCCTCTAAGCTTGTCTACTTGTTCTGAGTTGTTTGAATCATCCCAGTATAGCCATCATAAATATCTTTTGTCTTCTTCCAGGCTAAGATATAAATCTGCTTAATTGAGCTCTAGTAAAAATCATTGAGTTACTCAAGTAACATTGAAAGCAGGAATAATAAAAAAGGGTTTTTTTTCTTCCACTTAGGGTACAATATAGACAACTTTGACTTAGAATTATGATCCATTTCTTGGCACTACCAGATAGCACATGTTTGAGTCTTTAGTTAAGTTTTCAAATTCCACTTTCTGAAAAAATTTTTAAGTATGTCTGTTCACTTAGAGCATCCCCTCTCACTGATTCTAACCATCTAATCTACTAAAATTGAAGCTAATGCACTCAGACCTATTCTAACTGTCACTTACTGTTTCAGAAAATTTAATGAGTTCAAGAGAAAGATGTAAAGGAAAAGTGGCAAGTGGTAAGTTTCCTGAATGAGAGGAGTAATATTCTAAGACTCAAGTGTTGTGCTTGTAATATTGTACATGTGATTATTTTCTTCAAGATTGATTGAATGGCTGTTTTTATTTGTAACAAATGTTTTCTAGATTATCCCATGAAGGTCACAATTTATAGCAAGAATGCTGTCATTGTACCATCTGAATGAATGCCACCTCCTATATGTTTACTAATCACTCCTCTGAATATGCTAGTACCTAAGTAGCCATTTATACAGACTTCTCTCCCTTGAGCAAATACCTGAGATAGACACTGTAATAGAAGATAGTTTCATTTGATTCATGGCTTCAGAAGGATTTTTCCCATGGCTGTTTGTGTCAGTGAACTTGAGTGAAATGTTATGAACTTGAATAAGCATAGAGAAGGATATGCCCACCCCTGACACCATGGTCCCATAACAATCAGAAGAAAGGGTCTAAGAACAGTGATCTGTCACTGATAAAACTTTGTGGGCATGTATAAATGCTTATACAGTCAAAATGAAAAAATCACAATCTGATATATACAGAATTAATAAAATCCATGTGATCTTAATTTGGGCTAAATAATGTAACTGTTTATAGTTTTGAACTTAAATATGCAATGGAATAATTTATATTCAAATCCAATACTGAGTACAAGTTTAAAATGTAAATATAAAATTCATATATTCGAATAACCAAGTAACATCTAAAACAAAAGATAGAACCATCATAACATGGAACATGGTCTTAATAATCTTTTCTTTGGTTATATTTAGTTTCTTTGTCATAACCATATAATTTAGGAGAATGCAGAATTATGAGTGTACATACACCAAATGCCATTATACCATTCTGAACAATTATCAAATCTTGATAATAGGAAATCCATTAGCAATATAAAATTAATCCTGAATTTAAAATAATTACATGGGACATGCTTAAATTAGTTATTTAAATCCTTTCTCACTAATCATGCAGTAACACACACATATGTATGTATATATGTATATGTGCTTGCTTATCCCATTGTTTTATTTTCTGTAGCCTGTTACACAACTTTTCCTTCAAGTGCAACCTTGAAAACATACAAGATTCATTCTGCTTTGATTGACACCTTATATCACAGATGCCATCTCAAGAAGAAAATCATTATTCATGATGTCTGAATCTTCAGGGATATTTTTTTTAATGAGTTGGTGATACACTAAGTACAATCTGTATCAAAGTGGTAGTGATGATATTTCTTTTTGAAAAAGAAATAAAAAACAATTGACATGAACATAGTTTCATATTAAATCAAGGTGAGAGTGTTGTATTAACAGCTATGGTTGAGCCTGCATATGCAGTATGAACTCAGAGATTGCATGGAGGAAACCACTCCCTCCATGCTAAAAGAAAAAGCAACAGTGGCACTTGTTGAAGCATCAGTCGCTATTCATAAAAATACTACCACCTAAATATGGTATAGATGTCAACTTGAGTTTATTTTCATTATATAAATATTTTGGCTAATTTGATGGTGGTAAAATGTAACCAAAGAAGTACTCAAGTGAAGAAATATGAAGAAACTCGTACTTCCCGTAGTTAGACAGTGATTGCATAACGTGCTTGTTATTTATGTTTCGTAAGAGGTACATCTGTACACACTATAGAAAGCAAGATTTTAAAAGCATATACATGCACATACACATGCATGAATTTGCATGCAATTAAAGTCTACTGGATCATAACAATTTTACTATTTGTGTTATATAGACAAATACATTTGTGTAGAAGAGAAGTATTCCATATATATCTTTATTATCAGGCATATGGTAATAAAGTAATCTGAGTAAGATATGTTGAATTGTAGTGTGAATTATATGTTTTTGAGAATATAAAAATCAGGCCAATTATGGTGATTTACTCATACAATACCAGCACTTAAGAGACAGATGTTACAATAATGCCATAAGTTCATGACTAGATTGTTCTGTGTAGTGAGTTCAGATGAGCCAAGGACAGATAGAAAAATACTGTGTCTAAAAGTGCTTAATGCAGTGTGCAAGAAAACAAAACAAAACAAAACAAAACAAAAAAGATGCAACTAAAACCACCAGCTACAATTCAGTTGTTTTAAGAACCTTGGGGGTATAAAATAATACTGTTTACTTCTGAATTATTCGGGATTGAAAAAGGCTTTTCTCCCTGATAAAAGAACGAATTTCAGTCCTAAAGCCAGCTACTCTCCTTTTCTTGGGCTGAAGGAGCAAAATAAGTGAACCAATTTCAGCCAGTGCATTTACACTAACAAACCATTTCCTCTGATTTTCACTATCAGATAGATGTTAAGTAGAGTAAATACCATAAACAAACAGTGGCTGTATATCAGTAATTCTGCCTATACAATGCTTTTAGCAGGTGATATCACAAATGACTGGATTTTTTCTTGTAAATTAAACATGGTCTTTATGAGTTTATGAGGCATGGCTTGTAGCATAATGGAAGCCAGTTTAGGTAATCTATATCAATAACAGGTTCTAAACAGGAATATTCCACAACATAATTGCCCTGTACATGCTAGCCATGCTTCAGATAATTTCTTATACAGAAGTACATTTCTAAGCTCCAAATTCAAGATATGTCTGATGTGGGAGGGAAAGGTCATTCCCAAGAACTTTATTGGTGATCCTCAAGTTTTTGTAAGCAATATATTTCTGGACCCAACGATCATTTTTGTGTATTAAATTATTATGAACTTAGAACTGAATAACATCCACGATTCCCTGTCTGATGAATAAAAGTGGTCAGTCAATATCATCTGAGAGATAAAATGCTCTTCTCCTAATTAAATACCTGCCCAGCACTAGGCATGCAACCTAAGCTCAGTCTCCCATATAATATGTCAATTTAATTACAAATTGCTAGCAAATGCAACGGAAGTGTTGCTAAGAAAACTAACTGTGATTAGAGACTCCCAAATGAAACTTATGCCCTATATTTCCAGCAATTATCAAATTTACCTCTTAATATTTTCACTTATACTTTTGACTTGTGTGGGGTAACGCTTAAAACTTTAAGTGACTTAACTAGGATTGTTAATATTTTTTTCTATCATCATGTTATAGTTTGTTTTATAAAAACTTTAATTATAGTGTAAAAGAAGCCATTTTGAAGAGGTTAACAGAAATAGTTCAGCACAAGAAATAACACATTCAACACATCTGGCATAGCACCTTGCTAGCACACTCTCAATCTCCTTTCTCTAGGAAGAGGCCCCTGCTAGGATACCTGATTCCAAGTGCCCAAGACTTAACACATGTATAGGCAAGCAGCACTAACTGTACTTAGCAGACTGAATTTATATAACTATTTGTGTAATAATAATAAGGAACATATAAGAGGTCTTGAATTTTGACAGAAAATGGGAGCATGAGAAAAGCTGAAAAGACTGGGATGGAGGAAATAATATATACATAATTCTCATAAGTGAAATTCTCAACAATACAGAAAGTCATGTTTGAGAAGAGCAAAACAGAACATATGACCATAATCTCAATACTTTGGAGTGAAAGTCAGGGGAATTTCAAATCTAAGGGTAGTTTAAATTACAGAATGGGGAAGTTCCCTAGAGAGAATGTAATGAAAAAGAAAAGAAAGTGTAAATTTTGGCATGGAATCTTATCTGAGTCCTAGGAGAGAATAAAACACAACTGAAGGGAAAACATTAATGAAATCATTCCTAATGATATGCTGCTATATGTATAGATGCCTAGCTCAGTCGTTATCAGGAAGGCTTCCTCCAGCCGCTGATGGAAGTCGACACAGAGACTCACAGACAAGCATTAAGTCGAGCTCAAGGAACTCCACAGAAGAAAGGGAGGAAGAATTGCAGGGTCCAAGGGGATCAAACATCCTAGGAGAACACAGTCCACAGAATCAACTAAATAGGATTTATATGACCTCATAGAGATTAAAGTGGTAATCTCAGAGCCTTTATGGGTCTGTGCTGGGCCCTCTGCATGCATGAGCTTGCAATTTTCTTTGGACTGTGTTGTCTCTGACTCTTTTGCCTGCTTATAGGACCCTCTTTCTCTGATTGGCTTGCCTCATTCAACTTTAATATGAACATTTACAACTAGTTTTATAGTTTTGTTATTTCTTGTTTGGTTTCTATTACTGGTAGATGTACACTTTTCTGAAGGGGAATGGAGGAGCAGAGGGTCTGGAAAGAGGAGAGCAAGAAGGAAACAAGGGAGGAGAGGTTGTGGTTGGGATTACTGTATGAGAGAAAAATAAAGAAAAATAAAATTTAAAATTTAAATAATTTTCAAAGAATCTTATCCATAGGTAAATTAAAACAAAGTATAATGATTATATATTTATAAAATATACATAAAATTAATGTTTTTAGTTATTTTCTCCTGAGTTTTGGAGGGGCTTGTTTGTTTGTCTGAGATTTTACAAGGTCTTTCTCTGTAGCCCACTTTTCTATACTCTCTCTGTACCCGGGCAGGCTGGGAGCTCATGGTCTACCTCTGAGTTCATTCTTTCAAGATATAGGTTATATTATAGGGCACTACCAAAGATCCTGTGGTACAGTAAGTGAGATGATAATGTGATGATTAATACTATCCTTCTGGTCTGAAACAGTACCCTGAGCAGACCTTGGGCGCTGGCTCTGCACTCAGTTCCACAACACCCAGAGGAAGCCCGATTCCCAGGTGCTCTGAAACACCCAGATCACAGGAGAAGTCACAGCATCTACGCCAACACCTGGAGTAAGTGGGCCCCTCTGGATCCAGGGATACAGGAGCCCCACACAGCCAGTGGCACAGGTTCCTTCTAATCGGAACCAATGCCCTGAGCAGACCTTGGGTGCTGGTTATGCACCAAGTGTGACAACACACAGAGGAAGCTTAACTCTCGGGTGCTCTGTAATGCCCAGCATCACAGTTTGAACCTGCACCCAAAGCAGGGATGTTTGCCCGGAAACTGGGAAAGGGAATAACACTTGAAATGTACATAAGAAATACTCAAGTTAATAAAAAAAAAATCCTAGAGGGAGCCAAGTCCCAGGAGCTCTGAAACACCCAGGATCACAGGATCATAAAGGTAGCTCAACTACCAGGAGATCAGATACAACCAGGAGCACTGAAATTCTGACACACTAAGATCACAGTTGAGGCCAAAACATCTTTTCCAAATCAAGTGTAACTGGGACCCGCACAGGAAACATGGAAACACGAACCAAACCCCCACCCAGCCGGAAGCACAGGTTCCTTCAAGGCTGCACCTGTGCCTAGAGCAAACCCAGGGCTCTGTCTCCTCATCTACTCCTATAACACCCCGAGAAGGTTGGACTCCCAAAACCAGGACCCATAGACTACAGCATCCCAGAACCATAGTATCACAGAGACAGATGGACTCTGAGGAGTTTGGACACAAACAGGATCACAGGAGGGAGAGGGGGCAGTCAGAGACAGCAAGGGCAGGTAACACTAGAAATAAACAGATGGCAAGAGGCAAGTGCAAGAACATAAACAACAGAAGCCAAGGCTACATGGCACCATCAGAACCCAGTTCTCCCACTATAGCAAGTTATCCTGGATGCCCCATAACACCAAAAAAGCAAGTTACAGATTTAACAACAAATGACAGTAGAGGGCTTTAGAATGGACATAAATAACTCCCTAAAAGAAATACTGGAGAACACAGGTAAACATGTAGAAGACCTTAAAAAAGGAACTCAAAAACCTCTTAAACTATTACAGGAAAACACAGCAAAACAGGTGAAACGAGATGAACTATCAATTCTAAACATCTATGCTCCAAATGCAATGGACCCAGATTCATAAGATAAACTTTACTAAATCTCAAAGCATACATTGTACCTCACACAATAATAGTGAGAAACTTCAATACCCATATCTCAGCAATGGAAAGGTCAAAGAAACAGAAAATAAACAGAGATACAGTGAAACTAACAGATGTTATGAACCAAATGGATTCTATAGATATCTATAGAATACTTCATCCTAAAACAAAAGAATATGCATTCTTAGCACCTAATGGTACCTTCTCCAAAATTGACCACATAATTGTCAAAAAACAGGCCTCAATAGATACAAAAAGATTGAAATAACCCCATGCATCCTATCAGATTACCACAGACTAAGTCTGGTCTTCAATATCAACATAAACAAGAGATACCCCACATGCACATGGAAGCTGAACAAAGCTCTATTCAATGATAACTTCAATTAATAAATAAATTAATTAAACTTTTTAGAATTTAATGAAAATAAAGGTAGAATATACTTATGGGACAAAATGAAAGAAATACTAAGAGAAAAACTCATAGCTCTGAGTGTCTTCAAAAAGAAAGTAAGAAAGCATAAACCAGCAGCTTGAAAATAAACCTGAAAACTCTAGAACAAAAAGTATCAAGAGGATTAGAAGGCAGGAAATAATCAAACTCAGAGCTGAAACCAACCAAGTAGAAATAAACAAACAAAAAAAATTACAAAGAATCAACAAAACCAAGAGCTGCTTCTTTGAGAAAATCAACACGATAGATAAACCCTTACCCAGACTAACCAGAAGGCAGATAGACAGTATCCAAATTACCAAAATCAGAAATGACAAGGGAGACATAATAACAGAAACTGAGGAAAATCAAAATAACATTATATCCTGTTACAAAATTTTATAATCAACAAACTAGAAAATCTGGATGAAATGGAGAATTTTCTAGACAGATACCAGGTACCAAAGATAAATTAGGATCAGATAAACCACCTAAACAGTTCATTAATCCCATAAGAAATAGAAGCAGTCATTCAAAGTCTCCAAAAAAAAAAAAAAAAAAAGAACAGGACCAGATTGGTTTAGGAATTCTATCAGATCTTCAAAGAAGATCTAATACCAGTACTCTTCAAACTACTCCACAAAATAGGAACAGAAGGAACCCTACCCAGTTTGTTCTTTGAAGAGACAATTAAGGTCATACTTAAACTCCACAAAGGCTCAACAAGGAAAAAGAACTTCAGATCAATTTCTTTTATAAATATCAATGAAAAATACTCAATAAAATTCTCACATACTTAATCTAAGAACACATCAAAATGATCATACATCCTGAGCAAGTGGAATTATCCCAGGGATGTGGGATGGTTCAATATATGGAAATCCATAAAAATAATCCACTATAAACAAATTTAAAAAACCCCATATGATCATCTCATTTAAAGCTGAAAAACCATTTGACAAAATTCAATACCCCTTCTTGGTAAAAGTATTGGAAAGGAAAGAAATTAAGACCCATACTGAAACATAGTAAAAGCAATATACAGCAAACCAGTAGCCAACATCTAACTAAATAGAGAGACTTCAAGCAATCCCAATAAAATCAGGAACTAGACAAGGCTGCCCACTCTCTCCCTACCTATTCAATATAATACTTGAAATCCTAACTCCTAAACCTTAAAAAAAACTGGTGGCTGGCTATAAAGTTAAATAAAACATACCAGTAGACTTCCTCTACTCAAAGGTTAAATAGGGCGAGAAATTAGGGAAATGAAATCCTTCACAATAGTCACAAATAATATAACATACAGTGGTGTGATTGTAACCAAGCAAGTGAAAGATCTGTATTACAAGAACTTCACGTCTGTGAAGAAAAAAAAGTTGAAGATCTCAGAAGATGAAAAGATCTCCCATGCTCATGTATAGGCAGAATTAATATTGTAAATATGCGCATCTTGCCAAAAGCAATCTACAGATTCAAGCAATCCCCATCAAAATTCCAACTCAATTTTTCACAGAGTTAAAAAGAGCAATTTGTAAATTCATTTGGAATAAAAAACCTCAGGAAAGGGAAAATTATTCTCGTCAATAAAAGAGCTTCTCAAAGAGTCATCATTCCTGACCTCAAGCTGTATTACAGAGCAATAGTGATAAAAACTGCATGATATTGTTACTGAGACAGTCTGGTAGATCAATGGAATGGAATTGAAGACCCAGAAATGAACTCACACACTTATGGTCACTTGACTTTTGACAAAGGAGCCAAAACCATCCAATGGAAAAAAGATAGCATTTTCAGCAAATGGTGCTGGTTCAACTGGAGGTCAGCATGTAGAAGAATGCAAATCGAACCATTCTTTTCACCCTATACAAAGCTCAATTCCAAGTGGATCAAGGACCTCCACATAAAACTAGATACACTGAACCTAATAAAAGAGGAAGTGGGAGAGGACCTCAAATACAAGGAAATAGAGCAAATTTTCTTGAACAGAATGTCAATGTTTTATGCTCTAAGATCAAGAATTGATAAATGGAACCTCATAAAATTCCAAAGCTTCTGTAAGGCATAGGGCAGTGTCAATAGGATAAAACAGCAATCAACAGATTGGGAAAAGATCTTTACCCATCCTACATCCAATAGAGGGCTAATATCCAATATATACATGAAATTCAAGAAGTTAGACTCCAGAGAATCAAATACTCCTATCATAAAATAGATAGAGCTAAACAAAAAATTTTCAACTGGGTAATATTGAATGGCCACAAAGCACCTAAGAAATGCTTAGCCTACTTAGACATTAGGGAAATGCAAGTAAAACAACCCTAAGATTCAACCGCACACCAATAAAAATGTCTAAAATCAAAAACTCAGTTGACAGCAGGTGCCGACGAGGATGTTGCAAAAGAGAGACACTCCTCCACTGTTGGTGGGGTTGCATGCTGGTACAACCACTGTGGAAATCAGTCTGGTGGTTCCTCAGAAAATTTGACATAGAACTACCTTACAGCCCATCTATACCACCATGGTTTTACACCCCAAAATGCTCCAGCATATGCTGGACTAATTCTCCACTACATTCATAGTAGCCCTATTTCTAATAGCCAGAAGTTGGAAAAAACCCAGATGCCCTTCAACAGAGAAATGGATTATAGAAAATGTGATAAATCTACATAATGACGTACTACTGAGCTATTAAAAAATGACCTCATGAAATTCTTAGGCAAATGGAACGAGAAAATATCATCCTGAGTGAGGTCACAAAAGAGCACACATGGTTTGTACTCACTGATAAGTGGATGAGACCAAATGCTTGAAATACCCAAGATCCAATTTACACATGAAGCTCAAGAAGGAAAACGAAAGCAAGGATGTTTCAGTCCTTCTTAGAAGGGGAAACAAAATAGTCACATCCAGAGAGTGCCCCTCCTGAGGATGCATTCCATATATAATCAGCAAACCTAGACAATATTGAGGATGCCAAGTTCATTCTAACATGAGCCTAATATAGCTGTCACCTGAGAGGTTCTTCCAGAGCTTGACAAATACAGAGCTGGCTGCTCGCAGCCAACCATGGACTGAGAACTGGATCTTCAATGGAGGAATTAGGGAAAGGAATAAAGGACTAAAGAGGTTTGCAACCCCATATGAAGAACCATAATATCAACCAACATCACAGTACTGTCAGACATCCTAATGCTCACAGGAAGTAAACCACCAATAAAATAATACATACGGAGTGACTGATGGCTCCAGTCTCATATGTAGCAGAGGATAGCCTTGTTGGTCATCAGTGGGAGGAGAGGCCCTTGGTCTTGTGAAGGCTCTATGCCTCAGTGTAAGGGAATTCCAGGGCAGGGAGGAGGGAGGGAGCAATTGGGTGAGGGAGCACCCTCATATAAGCAGAGAAGGGGGGTATGGGATAGGGCGTTGCAGGAGAGGAAACCAGGAAAGGGGATAACTTTTGAACTGTAAATAAAGAAAATATCTAATAAAAGAAAGGAAAGGAAAATTAAAAAGGTTTTAGCAATGTCAGGTGCTATAATTAAACAATGAAGCCGTAAGAAAGAGTTTTACAATATAGACTATATCTACTTTAACAATTTTAGAGGAAAATACCTGGAGGATGAGTACTTTAAATCTGAAGTAAGAGTAGAAGCATAATTTATTTTCTAAATAATTGAGTTGATTTTTCTGCACAGGAACGTTAATAGGGTATCAGCTAAAAAGTTCACAAATACATCCAAAGTATTTCATAAGATAGATGTGTGAGATTCTCAAAATAGGTCTCAATTACTATTTTATATTTGTAGGTTTGGTAGTTTCAAGGGTTATTGAACTGTGTGTCCATCAGGGGCAGGCTCATTATTAATTTTACTTCTGTTACTGGCTTGGAGCTAATTCTCAGTATGAAGCATGGGGATCACTTCTAAAAACTGAATTCAGAAGCAATTTCTCATTAGTAATCGGTTGTAATATAATTTGTTCCTAGTACTTTAAATCTAGATAATACTTTCCTGCTTGTGACCGGAACATTCGTTTAACTAGATTAAGATACTTTACTGCATGAGAAATCTAACCACATTTTAAAATCATATCAGCCTTTTGAATATGCCATTTTTGTAAACTATTCTTTAATTTTGCAATACACATCCCAGAACTAGTGAAATGTGTTAGACACTGAAGACCCTACTGCTTAATAGAAAATTGCTTACATGATAATTTGCTCTTCTCTGGAAAATGGAATGTGGGGAATTTTAAATGAAATGTCTGCCCTCATTTCAAAATTACGTTTAGCACTAAAACTTGATTTTAATGTCTATGCAGGAATTTAAAGAAATTTTGAGTACTTTAACAGAAACTAAGACAGCTATAAAAAATGAAAGCACAATGGCCTGGCTTTAATCTAAAAAAAATATAGTCCTTTATGAAATATGGAAGACGTTTTTGATGGAATATTAAGTCTTATAATTTATCTTCATTCTGAGTCTACATATCTTAATATCTAAATATATATATACATATATATTAATACTTGCTTCATCTAAAAGGTAATAATCAAAAAGTGATGCAGTATATTAAATGGGTAACTGAAGGAGATTTACATGAATCTTTTCTTGTATGTTAATTGACACAGGATATCACAGTTCAGCCTAGCACATGCTAAAAGAACTCATAATGTCCTCACTAACAGAGGAAGCAGAAGTGTAAGGGCAAACAATTTGGATTGCTCCTATGGCCCAAAGTTGGCTGGACAGGTTAAATCAGTTCTGCAACACACTTCACATGTTTGCATATTTTAGATTTAATTAAAAATCAGATCTAGGGCTAGGTAAGTGGTAATATTCTTACTTTGTAAGCCTACTAATCTGAGTTCAATTTCCAAAACTGACATAAAAGCACAAAGTGATGGTTCTTTTCTATAAGGCCAGCATTAATGCAGTGAGATAGGAGACACTGACAAGGGAGCAACTAAACTTCTTGTGGATGTGAAAACATGAGAGACTCTGCCTCAGAAACAATACATATATAACTCAGGAAGCATGATGGACAAGGGGATGGAAGGATATTTTTAAATTATCAATTAATTTATTTGTTTCCTCTCCCCCTTTCCTCTCAGGCCATCATCCTCCCCTCTTTCCCCCACTCCACCTTTCTCTTCAGAAAAGTAGAGACTTCGCATGGATATCAACCCATCTTGGTATATTAAGTTGAAGTAGGACTAGGCACATCTTCTCCTTTTGAGGTTAACCAAAGCAATCCAGTAGGAACAAAGAGTCCCAAAGCCAGGGACAGAGTCAAGACAAATCCTGTTCCTATTGATAGCGGTCCCACGTGAAGACCAAACTGCACAACTGTTAAATTTGTGCAAAAGGCTGAGGTCCATCCTATGTATCCTCTATGGTTCTCAGTTCAGGTTTTGTGAGCCCCTGTGGCCTAGGTTTGTTGATTCTGTAGGTTCCCCCGTGGTGTCGCTGACCTCTTAGGCTCCTACAATCCTTGCTAGACACTTTCCGCAGGATTCGCCTAGCTCCACATAGTGTCTGGTGGTGGGTGTTCTCATATGCTCTATCAGTTGCTGGATAAAGCCTCTCAGATGACAGTTGTGTTAGGCTACTGTCTACAAGTAGAGCAGAATGTCATTAACAGTGTCAGGGGTGGGTTCTCACAGCAGGTGCCTTAAGCTGGACCAGTCATTGGTTGGCTATTACCTCAATTTCTACTCCATGTTTACTCATGATTATCTTGTAGAGAGGACAAATTGTGGTTTGAACGTTTTGTGGCTGGGTTGGTATCCCAACCCTCCATGAGAAGCCTCACTTGGTTACAGAAGATGGCCATTTCAGGTTCCACATACCCCATTTCTTAGAGTCTTAGCTAGGAGTATCCCTATAGGTTTATGTGTATTTCCATTCTCCTAGGTTTCTCACTTGTTCCAGTGATGCACCCCCTCCCTGAACTGATTCCAGTTCTTTCTCTAAGTACTCTCTCCCTCCACTCCCCCTACTCTCAATCCCTCCTGTATTCCTCCCCACCCCAGGCCCAGCCCTCTAAGAGATAGAAAAACTTTCAAGCACCGCAATATTAGTATGTTGGCTGTGAAACAGTCTTTCTTAGAAACAATTGCATTAACAAGAATAGTACAATGGTTATAGTAAAGTGGAAGGGGAAATTTTTCATATGTTTGCATTCATAGACTACATCATAGATGAAGCTGATGACCACTGAGTAAGAAAAAAATAGCCACTAACAGGGATGAGCATCCTTATTTGTTGTCCAGGGCAGAGTAATTAGCCCTGAAATCAAGTACCCACAAACAATAATGGACACAACAGGCTGTGTATACTTTTATAAATACTCACAAATACACACACACACACACACACACACAATGTAATAAAATAAGGGAGAGAGATGAGAATGTGTGGAGAGATAGCAGGGTGGGATTTAAGAAACGGTAGGTAGGATGGGCTAAAGGGAGACTGAAGTAAACATCATGCTTATTGATCATACTTGTTTCTTCTTTGACCAAATGCTTGATAAAATGCATGTGAAGAGATCTAAGGTGCACTTAAATTACTTACTTTACTTACATTATTTATATTATATTGTTTACTTAAGCTAAAGAAGGAATAAAGTCTATAGCAGTGTAAAGAATGCTTCTACTGCACCCTCTTTGAGGAAGCAAACAGAAGACAAGGTCTGAGAACGACTTATCAAGCTTCAAGTCCAGCACCAGAGATTCACTTTCAGGAAGGTCATGACTCAAGCTCTCAAACATACCAGGACTATTTCATGTCTATATGCAAAGGAAAATGATGGATGTACAGGGAAAATAAATATAAATGAGATGGTTACATTTATAGTAGCTTAATTTATTAGGATTTACTTAAGAAGAATATTGATATTCTGAATCATCAGCAGTGCCATGTCTCTCGGAATTGTGAAGACAAATAAGAAAGAAACAAAGTTCTATATCTGGCAAACTGAGGTATCCACGTTTTTCCTGTTTTCTACTAAGTAGAACTAAAACCCATATCTCCATATCTACCTATACATCATCTATCTCTAAATATATACACATGCACATTATATTTGTATATTATATATGTGCATGTATATATAGTACATTTCTGTTTGATAATATACTTATATGTACACTGATATATATTGAACATATATGTACAATAACATACATAAATATATGCATATATGTATAATACATACACAAATTTTATATACACACACATAGCGATATAGCTATTAAGAAAACTGACACAGTGAAGAAAATAGGCAGACTACTAGTTCCTTAAAATTTATGAAAATTTACATAAATGAGTTCTTTCAGCCATATCACTGTATTATTATTATCTTTATGCATTCTGAACAGTGTGCTTGAGAAAGCTAGTAACCTCTTTGACAATGATGTTGACATAGAAATTTATAAGAAAAGTCTTTTCACTCCAGTCAAAGAACTTTTAAATATCAGTTCTTAAAATATAAAAAAATTTAAACAATAAATATTTTACAATCAAATACCAAATAAAATCCTAGCCCCTTTTCATCCTGTCAGCAGTGAAATTCTAGACATTCACTTTAGCCTGAGAAAAAAAAAGAGGATTCAAAGCATCTGGTGTTGTCAGATGCTCATCTCTGCTGGGGACTGCAAACCTGTCAACATTTCTCAGTGGAGACAAGTGGACTTCTTGCACAAGCCTCTACCCCAAAACACACCTTGACTCTGGCTCTGGACAGGAAAACCCAGTGAGAACAGTAATCTTGGTTCACTGCCATTCAAAGCCTGCCAGTGTCAATGTATCCCTTCTGAGAAGTCTCATCTCCCATAACAGCCATTATGTTGGGAATTGTCTTCACTCCATTCATATGAACTTGCAGCTGTTAAGAGGAAGTTGGCAGAGGTCTAAAGCTCACATTGCCTGCCTTATCCTTTCCAAAGGATCTGAGCAATTTAAAATGGCCTGTAGATGATTTCAGTAGCTTTGGGGGAAGCATCCAATAGTATTCTGTAGCTACCATAACACTTAAAATGTTGAACTTTAGAAGTCTTCAATATTCTTGAAAACCCAAGAAAGATGACTTTCCACAACCATAGAAAGAACTATGATCTGAAATTCACTCCATTCTGACCATAAAGTAAAGAATAAATGGAAGAATGCATTCCTTCTCTAAGACCAGTATTTATGATGGCACATCTCTCTTAGGCATACCTGGACTGATATTGTTTGATGAGTGATGTAGCAGGACCCAGCATGCACTTCTGCTTCAATTCATGAGACTAGCCTACAGATAGATTGACAGAATTTGGAGGAAAAAATATAGCAGCCTGCACAGACAAAAAATAGATGAAGTGTCTGAATCCATTAGAGAGCTAACCTAGCATATTGAGAGGCTGTACCATCTTCTGTCCCATTTAACCTATTACTTCAAGAAGGAATCAAAATTCAAACTCGATCAAAGGTCTATTTAATCTTTTCTCTCTGGCACACATATATTTAAGTTATTAGTCATCATCTGCAGTGATTATACAAGGTTGCATCATTTCGAAGACTAAGCATGAAAACTGTCATTTCTGCTGAGAATTAGAAGCCCAGTTAACATGTTCTAAGTCAAACCACATGCTTCTTTTTATATATTTAAAAAATATTTCCTTTCTTTTAGTTTATTTGTGTCTTTCTTGTTTTATGAACAGGTATTTTTACTTACAGTAATAGTTTTTACTTGATTAAGAAAGTTAGGCTTTTGTTAATTTGCTATGCACAGAAAGCCAGCCCATGGAGTCTAGATGCAAGATCAATTTCCATGACAAGTAATGGTTTATGTTCCAATCTACCTTCTTTCAATGAAAAAAAAGTATCTAAAGTGATCAAGTCAAATGAATTTTTATTCCAGTATATTAAGGAATATCTCCTATTATTGGAAGATTTGTCATGATCCAAAGAACTTTTAGATTTTAAATAAATATTAAAAGTATAGTAGTGTGACATTCTGTAATATTCCTACGATATATTGTCATAAATATAAAGGATAACTTTTAGCTTAATGGAAAAAGAAAATTATATAAAACTGGTCATATGTAACCATTTATATAACTAGTATCACAAGCAGGAAGCATTGACAAGATTACCTCAGCATTCCTCCAGGTCGGAGGACCCTCAATTCAATATTTTACTTGTATAGTATTTCTGGTAATCTCAAGATAGTCAGGGATTCGTCAGTCCTTAGTGTGTTATTCAGCACACAAGTTCTTGTCTGAAGTACAAGGCATTTGCACATGAATTATGTAAGACTGGAGTCTAGGAATCTAATCTAGCTTGATCCAAATAAATCCTAAACATAGAATTGCTGAGCTACAGCACCAAGTGCCACCCACCTTGCTAAGGGATAACATGTTTATGGGCCTTTGAACTAGGTGACACAGCACCAAGTATTTTAGATATGACTACAGCAACTTAAAGGCAACTATTCCCTAACTGTTCAAATAGATAATTCAAATACTTAATATAGAATAATAATTAATTAACAGCCTTACAGAGAGCTGACATACAAAGAACTATTTATACTTGATGTATTTGATTGGCTTCAGAATAAGCATAGAGCTAGGAAACCATCTGTATCAAGGAAATAAATATAAACTATGTCATATTTCCTCTATCATCCTTATCTTCATCATTAGGATAATCAAATTTGTTCATATTAACAATACTCAACAATCTATCTTTCTAGCAAAGGTTAAGATTATAAAACTGAATTGTTGGCTTTAATCTGACCTTGCACATTAGATATTTTAGGATGCAGATTCAGTAGAGTACATATCATATATTGATCACCATCTATTCATTTACAGCTATGCAGTTCTGTTTTGTTGATAGTTCCACTTTTTTCTTGATTTTTTTAAAAAAATGATTTTGCCTATATTGAGCTTCCACATTTACATTTTTCAGAAGTTAATGGTTATTTCATGACATCTGTAACTTAGCAATAAGTCCTCCAGATCTAGTCATGTTGTTTTCTTTTTCTTGATGACCAAAGGTGTTAAAGAACACTTTTTGAAAACCCATTTGGCCTTTTGAATTTATTTTTGGAGAACTATCTATTAAATTATGTTCTCGTTTTTCTCCCTGAGGTATTTGTGATGATATTTTAAAGAATTTAATAATAGATATTCACTATACAATGCAAACCTTTAAATAAACATTCAGAAAGGAGTTTACTGAAGCATAGAGTAGATTATTTATTTATTTGCATAAATAATACCCCGAAGATTTATCTTTTTACAAGTCACGGTGTGTGCTTTTAAGTCCAAAATACTTTAAGGCAAAAGTTATGAGTCATAACATTGTTTGGCCTGTGAATTTAACAAATGCATACAATATTTCTTATGGATATGTGTGATCATTTCAGGATGCTCTGAAATTTCAAATATGACCTTTTTACAAGGAATGAAAAAATATCTACTTATCTTATAAGTAGCTATAGAGTTAAAATATACACTAGCACTGACATTTCTAAATAATGCAAAAAATTCTACATTGTAAGGCAAAACAGGTAAATTAGCAGAAGTATGTGCATAATTCCTTCCCTTTGTCTAAAGCTAATATTCTAACTTTAAGACAGATATGCTCTGCATCCTCTGGATATAAATTATTATAATAGGACCTTCAACAAATAACAACAGAAGACATGAAAATTCAAAAGACAGCTTCTGAAAATTTATGCTATAACTTGTGGAACACAACCAGGTATTGAACATTCTATTTCTTATGGCTTTCCAAAACTAAGCATTCATGTACAAGATCTCCAAAATAGGAACCTGATGCTTATTGGATGCTTATTTATTTATTAATTAATTAATTAATTTATTTATTTATTTATTTATTTATTTTTACAATCCAGATTTTATTCCCCTCCTGGTACATCCTCCAACTGCTCCACATCCCATACCTAACCCTGCCCACACATCTCTAGGAAAATGTACCCACCCCACCAGACCTCTAAACTTCCTGTGGCCTCCAGTCTCCTGAGGGTTAGGTGCATCTTCTCTGACTGAACCCTGATCTGGGTGTCCTCTGTTGTATATGTGTTGAGGGCCTCATATCAGCTGGTGTATGCTCTCTGGTTGGTGATCCAGTGTCTGAAAAATCTTGTGGGGTCCAGGTTAATTGAGACTGCTGGTCCTCCTACAGGGTTGCCCTCCTCTTCAGCTCCCTCCAGTTTTTCCCTATTTCAACCAGAAGGGTCAGCAACTTCTGTTCACTGATTGTATGCACAAATCTGCAACTGACTCTTTTAGCTACTTCTTGGGTCTTTTGGAGGGCAGTCATGATAGGTCCCTTTTTGTGAGCGCTCCATAGCTTTAGTAATGGTGTCAGGCCTTGGTGCCTCCCCTTGAGCTGATCTTCCTTTGGGCCTGCTTCTGGACCTTCTTTTCCTCAAGCTTCCCCCATTTCCATTCTTGTAGTTCTTTCAGACAGGAAGAATTATGGGTCAGGGTTTTCACTGTGAGATAGAAGCCCATCCCTCACTTGATACCATCTTTCTGCTGGAGTTGGGTTAAACAGGTTCCCTCTCCCCACTGTAGGGCTTTCATCTAGTCCCATCCCCTTTGAGTCCTGAGAGTCTCTCACCTACCAGGTCTCTGGTACATTCTAGAGGGTCCTCCAAACCTTCTTTCTTCTGAGGTTTCCTGTTCTGTTCTTTCTGATGGTCTTCACGGCTTCAGTCCTTTTCCCCCATCTGATACCAGATCATCTTCCCCTCCATTACCATCCCTGCAAGTCCCCTTTTCCTCCCAGGTCCCTCCCCCACCGTGTGGTTGCCTTTTTCTCCCTCCCATGTGAGACTGAGGCTAATACCACTAATAACCACTGAGTGGTTGTACCAGTGTGCAATCCCTCCAGCAAAGGAGGAGTGTTCCTCTTTATCCACATCTTCGCCAACTTGTGTTGTTACCTAAGGTTTTGATGTTAGCCATTTTGATTTCTGTAAGGTGGAATCTCAGGGTCATTTTGATTTGGATTTCTCTGATCACTATGGACCATGAACATTTCTTTAGGTGCTTCTCAGCCATTCAAGATTACTCTGTTGTGAATTCTCAGTTTAGTTCGATATAGAACATCTTTTTGATTTAGTTGTTTGGATTATTTTTTGGTGGTTAGCTTCTTAAGGATGCTGTATTTTTATAAACAGAATTTTACATCACCCTCACATAACCTTAAAATTCATTAAAATCATAAAGAACAAAATAGCGTGAAAGGGTATTTTCTGTTGACTCAATACACTTTGCTTCAGGTGTGTAGTCAGGTCATCCCTTCTGTTCATTATAGATTTGCTGATGTGATGGTATACATTCGTCATAATTAGAGTTTTAGTGCTATGAACAGACACCATGACCAATGCAAGTCTTATAAGGGACAACATTTAATTGGAACTGGCTTACAGGTTCAGAGGTTCAGTCCATCATCATCAAGACAAGAGAATGACAGAATCCAGGCAGGCATATTACAGTCAGAGCTGTGAGTTCTGCATCTTCATCTCAAGGCTACTAGCAAAATGCTGACTTCGAGACATCTAGGGTAAGGGTCTTAAGCCCATGCCCGCAATGACATACCTACTCCAAAAATGCCACAACTTCTAATCCTGCTATTCCCTTAGCAGAGCAAATACAAACCATCACAACATATGGTCCTAAAAATTGCATCTGGAAATACAGCTTATACAAACTTTCTGCAAAGTAGATGGATATAAGATTAACAACAACAAAAATAACAGCAAAACAGTTGTCACATAAACAAATGAGAAAAAGAATGATAAGGGAGTCATGGAAATGACACATTTTACAATATTTTCAGATAATATAAAACATCACGCAGTAAATCTAGCCAAGCCAGTAAAACACTTGTATTATAAAATTTCAAGTCTTTGAAGAAACTGAATATTTCAGAAAATGTAAAAGTCACACATGCTCATGAAGTCACCCATGCTATGTAGAATAAGCATAGTAGAAATGAATATTTTTCCCTCCAACAATCTACATATTCAATAAAATCTCCATCAAATTTCACATCTCTAGAGACAGTGAAAGAACAATTCTCAGCTTTATTTGAGAAACAAAAACTCAGAATAGGGAAAAATTCCTGAGCAGTTAAAAAATAACTACTGGAGAGTCCATTATTCTTCATTTCAATTTGTACAGCACAGCTATAGCAGTAAAAGCTGCATGCTATTATACTATGTATGCACAGTGATCAGTGGATTGGAATTGAAAAGCAGACATAAATCCATATACCTGTGGATTCCTGAACTTTGATATAGCAGACAGAAATATATACTGGCAAAACAGAAAGCACCTTGTAAAACGATGCTGTTCAAACTGGATGCTGCATGTAAAATTATCCAGCATAGCTCCATATTTATCACCCTGCAGATAATTCAGATCCAAGTAGATCAAAGACATCAACACAAGTCAAAACACAATGAGCCTGATAGAAGAGAATATAGTAATAGCCTTGAACTCATTGGGACAGGAGACAACTCTCTGACAGAACACCACCAAAAAAGGCATTAAGATCAACAATTAATAAATGGGTTCTCATGAAACTGAAAGGCCTAGAGCACTGTGAATTAGAGAAAGCAGAAGCCTACAGATTGCAAAAGATTTTTACCAACTCCACATCTATAGAATATCTACATATCTAGTATCTAAATAAATCAAAATGCAAGAACAAATATCCAAAATCAAAATAATGCAATCAAAACATAGAATAGAGATCAAAACAGAATTCTCAATATAATAGCAAATGCCTGAGATATAGTTATAGAAATGTCCAACATTCTTAGATAACCATTAGGAAAATGTGAAACTATCTACTTTAGGATTGGGTCTTACACTTGTCAGAATAATTAAGATCAATTCAAGTTGACAGCTCAGGCTAGTAAGCATGTGGACCAAGAAAGACATGCCTCCATTGCTGGTGGGAGTGCAAATTCCGACAGCCTCTACGGAATTCAATGATAGCTCCTCAGAAAATTGAGTATCAATCTACCTCAAAACACAGCCATGCCACTCTTGGGCATTTTGCCAAAAGAACACTTTATTAGCCATATCCATTGTGGCTTTACTCATAAAAGCCAGAAACTGGAAACAACCTAGTTGATCTTCAACCATCAAATGGGGGGGGGGAAGAGGTACATTTACATATTGTACTAGTTCTCATCTGTTAAAAATAACATTATGAAGTCTGTTAGCCCCATTGCCATAGACAACATCCATAAAATCATTGAACAAAAAGTTGATCTGATTATATGGAGCCCATGTCTTTATTTTCTAGTCTTTTTGCTGCAGTAAAGTACTTGGCAGACTACTAGGAGACAAAATTGGACAGCAACCCAGCCACAAATATCTATGACCTGAAACCTCTCCTGCCTATAAAATATGCCAGAGCAATGGTGATACAGAAGTTGGAATAGCTAACCATTGTCTGATTTGATGTTAACCCCCCCCTCATCCCCATGAGAAGAAACTCATACTTGAGGTTGCTTGGGTAACTAAGAGCCATAGATTAGATATACCAGAGACCTCTGGTAAAAGCAAACACTACTTGTTTAAAAAAATCAATACAATATTTATTATATACAATACTCACATATCACAGCCTTATGCAGTTATTACCAGAGAGGCTTGCTTTGGTAGCAGATTGGAGCAAATGCAGAGGCTCCTAGAAAGACCTTATACTAAAAGATTCTAAGTTAGAGGTCTCTGTCAAATGCCTCCCCCTAGAGATTAGGGAATCCAGTGGGAGAAGGAGAAGAAAGATTGTAGGAACCAGAAGGAATAGAAGACAGGAGGATACCAAGTTCCTCTGAATCAAATAAGCAAGGTACATATGATCTCACAGAAATGAAAACATCAAACACTGGACCTACACAGATCTGCACCAGATCCTCTGCATATATATTTTGGCTATTAGCTTTGGAGTTTTTATGGTACTTCTAAGTATGAGAACAAGTGGTTCTCTGACTCTTGTATCTTGTATGTGCTCTTGGGACTCTTTTCCTCCTTTTACATTACCATGTTCAAGTTTGAATTGATAGTTTTTGCTTCATTTTAATATTTAATTTTTGTCTTATTTCATTTTTATCTCTTAGATGCCTGTTATTTTCTAATGAGAATCAAAAAGAGAGTGTATCTAGAGAGGAAAGAAGGTGGTGAAGGTATGGGGACTAGGAAGATATCATATGTATTTCTTCTTATATATTACATATATTTCTTCTTATATAGTATATATATTTCTTAAAAATATATTTTTTCTTATTAAGTAAACATACTACTAACTAAGGACCAAGCTATACTACTCCTGGACATATACCTAAAAGACGCTCCAATATATAACAAGGACACATGCCAACTTATTTATTAGAGCCAGAAACTGGAAGGAATTCAGATGTCTTTCAATAGAGGAATGGATACAGAAAATGTGGTGCATTTACACAGTGGAGTACTACTTAACTATTACAAACAATGACTTCATGAAATTCTTAGACAAATTGATGGAAATAGAAAATATCATCCTGAGTGAGGTAATCCAATCACAAAAGAACATACATGGTATGCATTCACTGATAAATGGATATTAGCCCAAAAGTTTCGAATATACAAGATACTATTCACAGCACGTGAAACTCAAGAATGGAGGAGTTAGAGAAAGGTCTGAAGGAGCTGAAGGGGTTTGCAATCCCATAGGAAAAACAATATTAACCAACCAGACCACCCCCCCGGAGCTCCCAGGTACAAAAGAGCCAACCAAAGAGTACACATGGAGGGACCCAGGGCTGTAGCCGCATATATAGCAGAGGATGGCATTGTCAGGCATCAATAGAAGGAGAAGCCCTTGATCCTGTGAAGGCTCATTTCCCAAGTCTAGGGGAGTGCCAGCGTGGTGAGGTGAGAGTGAGTGGGTAGGAGGGGGACCATCCTCATATAAGCAGGGTAAGAGAAGATGGAGGAGGGGGAAACTGGGAAAGGGGAAAACAGTTGAAATGTGAATACATAAAATATCTAATAAAATATGCAAAAAAGAAGGAAGATCAAAGTGTAGATACTCCCTTCAGTCTTTCTTAGAAGGGAGAACAAAATACTCTCAGGAGGAAATACAAAGACAATCTGTGGAGCAGAGACTAAAAGAAAAGCCATCCAGAGACTGGTCCATGTGGGGATCCATCCCATATACAGTCACCAAACCCAGACACTATTGGGGATGCCAGAGCCTGCCAAATACAGAAGAAGATGCCCACAGTGAACCACTGGACAGCAATCTGGGTCCAGTGGAGGAGTTAGAGAAAGCACTAGGAAGTAAAACAATATCAACCAACCAGACCTCCAAAAGCTCGGAGGGACTAAACTGCCAACCAAAGAGTACACATGGCACGTCCCATGACTCCACTGTAAATGTAGCAGAGGATGGCCTTATAGAGCATCAATGGGAAGAGAGGCCCTTGGTCCTGTGAAGGCTAGATGTCCCAGACTAGAATGCCAGGGCAGGAAGGTAGGAGGGAGTGGACAGGTGGATGGGGAGCACCCTCATAGAAGCAGGGGGAAGGGGATGGGATAGGAGGATACCATAGGAAAAACAAGGAAAGGGTACAACATTTGAAATGTAAATAAAGAAAATATGCACTAAAAGAAAAGATAAACAATATATACATCCAGTAAAATAAAATAAATTTATTGATATTTGTTTTTGCTGATCTTTACCTTTCCTATAACACAACAAATGGAGAAACATTCTATTCTACCTGCTTCCTTCAAAGTACAGGCATGTAGTTACAGCTTTTAAGTAAGCTCAGGACCTGAGCAATTGGTTTTCATGTGCACCTCAGAAAACTGCTATCATTCTTACATAAGAGTATAAGGAACACCTGCTAAACCTTTCTTTTCTGCTGTAGATCTCTCGAAATTACCTGATAACTAATGTCAGGTTTGCAAATTGTTCTGATAAAATGAGCACTTCCCCCTCCACTTATGCAACATGATGGATCAAGTTCCTAAAGTTCAGAAAACGATGAAACCATGAAACTGCATGAGATTGTGTATCTCTGTCTCAGAGCTCCAAGCTTCCTTTCTGACATTCCCAGGTGTTCTTAGACAGTACTGGTGCCAGGTCAACAACAAGCAATTCACTACACTCACGATGCTTTTAATTGTTCCACATAGTTTTTGGACTCTCAATTTTTTAAACTATGTTTATTGGTTAAAAAATAAGATGTGTAGGTAGTTGGAGGAATAGGACAGTGAGTGAAGCTTTCGCTCCACTTCTACTGTACCTGAGTTCAATTCTCTGCATACACACGGTAGCTTACAACCCTCTGTATCACCACTTCCAGGGTATCTGATTTGATATCATCTTTTGGCCTTTCTGGACACCAGGTATGCACATGGTATGTATATATGCATATACATATAATACATACATACAAACAAATGTATACATAAGTAGGTAAAATAGTCATAAACATAAAATTAAGAAATGGGATACACAGATACATATATATATATACATATGTCAATATATATTTACTAATATAATAATAAATGTATTAATAATAATAATATTCATATGTTATTGTATAGTGTGTGTTACAAAGAACTGACTGAATCCAGGAATTCATACATGGAAATCAAGTGCTTCATCACTGAAATATGAACTCTGTGTCATGATTTTTATTCTATATTCTTTGACTGAAAATCCTTACATAGATATTAAAACATGCATAACATCCTTCAATATTG
Source organism: Rattus norvegicus (assembly GCF_021556685.1). Classification (NCBI taxonomy): domain Eukaryota; kingdom Metazoa; phylum Chordata; class Mammalia; order Rodentia; family Muridae; genus Rattus; species Rattus norvegicus. Next base: position 10,572,372 of record NC_141551.1, on the reverse strand, counting down.
ATCACATATCTACAGAACCATGCGTAGCTTAAAGTATATAATCATAACAAAACACATAACGGCATTGTGGTTATAGGTCTTCAGTTTTAGCTGAGATTCAAGGATTAAAATACAAGTTTGAAAATGATCGTTGTGACAGGGATCTAACATTATAAATGACAAACATAAACAAGAAAGTTCTTTAAATAATGTTTGACTGAGGTATTGAACCATTAAAAGCCTGAAAATCTTATCTGCCTCCTACTTTTGAGATTTAATGACAACTTGTCTGTTGAATTAGCATGGGCAGTGAACAGATCTGAAAGGTGACTATTATGTGAAAGGATTCTAGAACACACAGTAATATCTTCATAAACAAGCACCTACTGTGACCAAATTTGTCAATTATTATTTTTGATCTTTCATAGTCAATCAACCTCCAACATTGATTTTTGTGAGGTTAAAGTTTTTTATGGCTTCCTTTCTTTTAATTGTAGCCTTTCAACGTTGTGACAGGCCTTTGGGAACTGCCTAATCCCCTGGGGATTTTTTAAATTGTAAGTAAAATTCTAAAACACACAGACAATGTTTTTCCATTTCAGACATAGTATTCTCTAGGTCCCACCCACTAACAGAGTGTGGTAGATAGAACTGCGAATGCACAGCCTGTGATGAGATACAATTTGAACTCTAATGTATGGCAGTTCACACAATGCTACAGCGAGACAGAATGTAGTGACATAAGGCCTTCTCTCTACATTACCAGAATTCTACATATTTCATACTGTGTCAGTGACACATAATAAGTGACAAGCTTGACAGAGGAGGAAGGGCCTTCTGGTGTCTATGGGGAGCACTTCTGTGGGACACACATTTTCAGGGGCCTGAGTAACAATGATGTCACATGGTATCTTGAACATTAAGATGTTTTCAAAGAGAAGACTCTATAATACTGATTTCATATGTTTCCACTTACGAACACACCTTACTGTGGGAGGATGAATTCTGTTTGCTAAAAACATTGTTTTACTTGAAGACCCAGCTATACTACCCTTGAACATATACCCAAAAGAACTCATATGTGCCTCCACCATGTTCACAGCAGCCTTATTTATAATATGCAGAAACAGAAAACAACCCAGATGCTCTTCAACCAAAGAGTGAATACAGAAAATGTGGTTCATTTACATAATGTAATACTATTCAGCTGTTAAAAAGGAGGACATCAAGAATTTTGCAGGCAATTAAATGGAAAGATAAAATAATATCCTGAGAGAGGTAACTTAGACCCAGAAGGAAATGCATGGCATATAATCACTGATAAGTGGATATTAGCCAAAAAGTACAGAGTACTTAAGACACAACCTATAGACCCTTGGAAGTATAGTAAGCAGAAAGGCCCAAGGGAAGATGCTTCAATCCCCCTTAGAAGTGGGGAGGAAATAATCACAGGATGCAAAGGGCAGGAAAAAGCAGGGTGGTAGAAGAGAAAGGGAAAAGGGGAAACAGGAACAGATGTAGGGGGCAGGAGAAAAGCCCAAAGGACCAAGAGAATGAATGAAAATAAGCAGATTTCATGGGTGGGAGGTGCGAGGACACTCTAGAAAGTACCAGAGCCCTGGGATGTGAGAGACTCGCAGGACTCATTTTGGGTGATCTTAGCCAAATGCTCAACATTGGGGAGAGGGAATTAGAAGAGTTCACCTCCAATAGATAGCCAGGGCCGCAAGTGGAGGGACAGGGTCACCAAGCCACAGTCATAATTTCTGAACCAGAATTGTTTCTGTCCAAAAGAATTGCAGGGGCAAAAATGGAGAAGAGACTGAAGAAAAGGCAGTTCAATGACTGGCCTGACTTTGGACCCATCTCTTACCAGGAGGCACCAAGTCCAGACACTATAACTGATGCTATGTTGTGTTTACAGATGGGATCTTAGCATGAATATCCTCTGAGAATCCCTACTAATAGCTCACTGAGACAGAGGCAAATAGACCCAACCATTAGACTGAAGTTGTGAACCACTGAGGTCGAATTAGAGGAAAGATTGAAGAAGATGAAAGGGAGAGCGACCTTGTAGGAAAACCCGTGGAAGCTCTCAGAGACTGAGCCACCAACCAGGTGTATACATGAGTCAGTCTGAGTCCCCTGGAACATATATAGCAGAGGTCTGCCTGGTCTGGTCATGGTGGGAGAAGATGTTATGCTTAATCCTCTAGAGACTTGAGGCCCCAGGGAAGGGGGAGGTTTGGTGGGGGGAGCACCCTCTTGGAGGCAAGAGGGAGGAGAAACGGGATAAGGAACTGTTGGAGGGGGAGACAGGAGGGCATCAACTGGAATGTAAATAAATAACTTAATAAAAACTCTTTACACAGAACAAAAAGAAAAAACAAAGAAAAAATAAGAAAGAGTTCAGCACATGCACAATTTTGATGAGGAGGAAGAAAGGGTAGCTAGACATTATTAGGAAGGCAGAGATTTTTAAGTTAAATGAAGAGAGTCTTGCAACATAGAAATTCAACTTAAAAGAATTCTCTACAACCATTTAAGTTTCCACTCTAAGAGCTAAAAGTATAAAAGTGATAAAATGGAGTTTTGGCAAGATTTAACTTTCTCTCAAGAGAACAGTCAAGTTTTATGCAGTAAAAGCTGAGATTGTTGACATTTATTCTAGATAAGTTTTATATATGCATTAGAAACAACCCTATAAATACTTTATTGCATGTGTGATGAACTCAATATTCTAAAACTGTTCCTGCTTAGGGTATCTTAGAATCGAGGCAGCACTGTTGAAAAGACAGTTAATTGTATTATTTACTCAGGGTCATTAGAATCATGACAGTCCAGAATAATCACTTGTTTTCTGGTAGTCAGATAATTTTCAAAAGCTCAGAGGTAACATACTTAGGCCTTATAGTGTTACTATGAGATAGAAATTTTAGAAACCTTAACACCAATACTCTTTCAATTTTTAAGATATGTTTAAACGTGTCATTCAGGTCCTAAACAAACTGTTGCATATATGCATGAACACACTTGCATACACAAATAAACACCACACACACACACACACACACACACACACACACACAATGCAGAAAACTCTCAATAGTATAGTCATATTCCAATCCCACTTGGTGATGAAGTTTGATATATTGCACATATAATAAACTAAAAATCATCGATAATCTATATTGTGCATTGAGAGTATGATATTTTAATATCTTTATTGTACGTCACTTATAAAACATTTACCAGTCATAATGAAATTCCAAGATACAAATAAAAACAGCTCTGTTCCTTCAGTCAAATCAGTCACCTAGAACAGAAGCCTCCTGCTTCCTTTTCCAGTGATTCTTTCCAGGAAAGGCATAGTAGGAAGCTCATCTTCATACAAAGAGCAAGCATGACAATGTTTCATTGTTAGTATGTAGGGAACAATATTTCTGGGTTTATGATGAACTGCTACATGGTACAGTAGGATTAGGTTCTAAACTGAGGACAGGAATGACAGTAAGTTGATAGAAAGAAGAAAGGCAGTAGTCAGATAACATGTTCCTATTGAGCTAAGTTCTTTAAGAGACAGTTGACATGTTCCTTTATACCACATTAACATCTGTTGGCACCATCCCCAGGAAAATAAAAGTCAGTGTGTGGAACAAGGTGATTATATGTGACAATGTAGCAAATACATGTCAGTTTGAGTCATTGTCCTGGAGATTCTTTTTATTGTGTTTAGCTGAAGCAGATCATCAAACTATGCTTGAGGGAATTCTGTAATTTTGTAGAAAAGATATTTCCAACTGAGATAAAATAATTCCTGTGATGAATTATCAAAAAACATGACAAAATCAAAAATAAACAAACAAAAACCAACCAAACAAAGTAAACTCAGATGTTGAAAGAATACTCCATCTGACTCAGTGGAAGCTACAGGGCTTTATTTTGAGTGAATAATTTTCATGTTTATAGAAACTGAAAGTGTATAGTATTCCATAATTTCAGCCCCTATGCACAGTTTTAGAGGTACAATGAAGGTGTTTCATGTTTTATGGCCTGTTGTTTAACAGAAATTGTCCAATTTTTTTAGCACCTTGCACTACTCAGTTAAAGTGTCTTTATAGACGACAATGATATTGCTTTGGTGAAAAGCAGTTTGAATGCCAGTGATAAAGTGGAGGGTCTAGATTAGTCATTTTTGGAGTTATTTGGTTTCTATTGCATGTTTGCACTTAGAAATCTTTATTAGCAACAGTACTTCTCACCCAGGAATATGGGTAAATAAGTGTATCCACATCTACCTTGTATTTGATCATTTACCTTTGAGTATTATAGAGTTATACTAAATTGGACATGACATAACAGTGCTGTAATAACTTATTTTATCTGACATGTATGTATAAATGCAGATAGTGTTTTGGATATTCAGTTGGTGCTCGTTGACTTGAAAATATTTAGACATTAGGTTATGAATTCAGAAATGTACTCATCAACTAGTAACTGTTTGACAAGCAACAGGATTATTCATTCCCCCATGGAGAAATGATGAAATGTTGCAAGTAGGGACTCAGATTTTATAAGTAAGAATTGCATAAGACTATATTCTCAAAGCATTCAGTGGAAATATTTTTCTCTTTTCTGAAGTTGAGGAATTAAAATAAAGTGCTATATTTTCTATTGCCTGTGAACATCTACCTTTGAAAATACAAATCCATGCTAAACTCCAATGCATTGAATCACATTAAATAAATGAATTAATTTTAATTTTACAAGCCAGTAGCCTATGCCAGCAGGAAAGTGCTTTCCTGGAATTTGTTGTACATACACAAAAGACTGCCACTAAAGTCTTAAGAAAAATAAAACGTAAACATTTTCAAGAAATTGCACAGAACAGGTGAGAACTTATTATATTTACTCTTAATGAGTGTGCATGTATTTCCATCTATCTATGCATCTATATCTATCTATCTATCTATCTATCTATCTATCTATCTATCTATCTATCTAACTATCTATCTATCTATCTATCTATCTATCTATCTCACATGCAAATGGGTGCTGCAGAGGCCAGAGTGGGTAGTGACTGCACGGACCTAGAGTTTATAGTGGTTATGAGCCACCAAATAGAAACATTCGAAACCAAATGTGAGTCCTCTCCAAGTGGAACACATGTTCTTGACTGTATTGAGACACTGGGTTAGCCTCAGAACTATAGTTTTTTTTTTTTTTGACTTGCACATAGGATTTATTATTCCTATTGACTTGTATTTCAGTAAACTTTAATCATAATACTGTTTACAATTTTAACCTTTTGTTGATGGAATACTACTATAAATCTTACTTGGGCACACTGATATGTGTAAATGGGGAAAATATGAGTGCTCCTCAAGGCTTGAAGACCAACATTTGTAATCTGAGTTTGATCCCTAGAACAAATGTAAATAGGACAGATAGAACACTCCAGAAACATGTCATCTGCTCTCAACATATCTGCCATGGTCTACATGCCATAATAATACACACACACACACACACACACACACACACACACACACACACACTATAAACACACAAACATATACTATAGAAAGAGCCTCATTGCAATTAGATTTTTCTAAGTCTCTGTCTGGTTTCCTAAGACAGCAGTATTTCAATATGAACTATCTAACTGAATATTTAATTACAAGATAAAATAGCATGAAATTTCAAATAATATCTAGATTGCTTTAATACATCACTTCATGTTGCGATATGTACAGATTGATGAATATCTTACTGTATTGCATGTCTATTAAGTAGGTAAAAATGCTGCTTTAGATACATGCATGATATATTTAATGTTTCTGATATCCCCTGTTATTAATGGTTTTAACAATTACATTAATAAAATATGTTGACCAAACATGAAACATTGGGAGTACCTGTTCTATCCAAGTTCTCAGAAGACTTAACACATAATGATCAAAAGTTCAAAAGTAACCCTGCCTGGTTATTGACTTTCAAGCAAGACAAATTGGATTATCACAAGGGAATAAGTAAAAACACTAATAAGCAAAACCAATAATAGAAATCCACCACATTTAAAAAACAGTATTAGTTAAATAGCATGGTCACATACTGCCCCATATTTAGAGAAATAGAAATGAATGAAGGCATATAAGAATGCCCAATAAGGTTCAATAAAGAAATTTGCCATACACAATTCATACTTCAATAGCTACTCCAAAAATTAACAACATAAACTGCAATGGAGTAACATATACCATAATTCTTGAATGAACATTAAAATATTTATTTCATTGTTATAAGGAAAAAGATGAATCAAGAAATTTTTCTTGAAATTGGAGACAATTTTGATTTCTAATGTCATTACCAAATTGTTTACCTAAAGAGAAATTTTAGTTTTATGATTTTATTCATATTTACTAATATCAAGATAATATATAAAGGCTTTACAATATTATTTACAAGTTTAGAGAGTGAGCCAAGCAGTTAAGACAAGTTTATACTAAAATTGTAAATCATGTGACTGACAACTTCCTGTAATTCCTGCAGGAAGGTTTTACACCTTTGAAGTACTTTGTAAACCAACAAACACTCACTTTTCCACATATAGATACATTATTGTGGCATATTAAAAAAACAAATCTTCAAACAAATATAATAAACTCATGTACACACAGTGCCACTCTGTTCAATTCTGCAAAGGTTTGATTCAAAAATGTCCTCCACATTATCAGGCATTTGAACACTTGTTTTCCCATTGGAGATTGCGTTTCAGAAATGCTGCCAATTTAGAGGAAATGTGTCATCGTGGGCGTGCCTTGAGGGTTTCCTCACACTTCCAGTTCACACTCTTCTGCTTCGTTTTTCTAGCTGAGGAAGTGAGCTCTTAGCTTTCTGTTTCAGTTGCCAAGCCTGAGATTTGAGGCTATGCCTCCATGTCATGAAGAACTCTTAGACATCTGGAACGAATAGCCAAAATAAACCCTATAGGTTGCCTTAGATGTGGTGTTTTATGCAAGCAACAGAAAAGTTACTAATGCACATCAATAAAGTTACTCTGGTTAACATTGCAGTGGCTCAACTTGTTGTTTAAATCCATGGAGCTTTGCTCTATGTGATCTTCGGGTTTTGAAAGGCTTGAACAGATTCTTCATATTGTCTGACTTTTCTCCCCCGAAATACATAATGTATGAATGAAGGAAAGTGTAAGATAAAAGACCGTACTACACCCTTCATAGTCGGAGAATTACTTCAGTATAAGTTCACCAATTTCTTAAATACTATTATGAAATCTAAAGTTTGTGCTACATTAATTACACACCAAGGATTTCTACCCATACACAAACACTTTAATTTATTTGATGTTGAGTTTTTTTTTTTTTTATTAACTTGAGTATTTCTTATATACATTTCGAGTGTTATTCCCTTTCCCGGTTTCCGGGCAAACATCCCCCTCCACCCTCCCGTTCCTTATGGGTGTTCCCCTCCCAACCCTCCCCCCATTGCCGCCCTCCCACCATAGACTAGATCACTGGGGGTTCAGTCTTAGCAGGACCAAGGGCTTCCCCTTCCACTGGTGCTCTTACTAGGATATTCATTGCTACCTATGAGGTCAGAGTCCAGGGTCAGTCCATGTATAGTCTTTAGGTAGTGGCTTAGTCCCTGGAAGCTCTGGTTGCTTGGCATTGTTGTACTTTTCGGGTCTCGAGCCCCTTCAAGCTCTTCCAGTTCTTTCTCTGATTCCTTCAATAGGGGACCTATTCTCAGTTCAGTGGTTTGCTGCTGGCATTCGCCTCTGTGTTTGCTGTATTCTGGCTGTGTCTCTCAGGAGCGATCTACATCCGGCTCCTGTCGGTCTGCACTTCTTTGCTTCATCCATCTTGTCTAATTGGGTGGCTGTATATGTATGGGCCACAAGTGGGGCAGGCTCTGAATGGGTGTTCCTTCAGTCTCTGTTTTAATCTTTGCCTCTCCCTTCCCTGCCAAGGGTATTCTTTTTCCTCATTTAAAGAAGGAGTGAAGCATTCACATTTTGATCATCCGTCTTGAGTTTCGTTTGTTCTAGGGATCTAGGGTAATTCAAGCATTTGGGCTAATAGCCACTTATCAATGAGTGCATACCATGTATGTCTTTCTGTGATTGGGTTAGCTCACACAGGATGATATTTTCCAGTTCCAACCATTTGCCTACGAATTTCATAAACTCGTTGTTTTTGATAGCTGAGTAATATTCCATTGTGTAGATGTACCACATTTTCTGTATCCATTCCTCTGTTGAAGGGCATCTGGGTTCTTTCCAGCTTCTGGCTATTATAAATAAGGCTGCGATGAACATAGTGGAGCACGTGTCTCTTTTATAAGTTGAGGCATCTTTTGGGTATATGCCCAAGAGAGGTATAGCTGGATCCTCAGGCAGTTCAATGTCCAATTTTCTGAGGATTCTCCAGACTGATTTCCAGAATGGTTGTACCAGTCTGCAATCCCACCAACAATGGAGGAGTGTTCCTCTTTCTCCACATCCTCGCCAGCATCTGCTGTCACCTGAGTTTTTGATCTTAGCAATTCTCACTGGTGTGAGGTGAAATCTCAGGGTTGTTTTGATTTGCATTTCCCTTATGACTAAAGATGTTGAACATTTCTTTAGGTGTTTCTCAGCCATTCGGCATTCCTCAGCTGTGAATTCTTTGTTTAGCTCTGAACCCCATTTCTTAATAGGGTTATTTGTTTCCCTGTGGTCTAACTTCTTGAGTTCTTTGTATATTTTGGATATAAGGCCTCTATCTGTTGTAGGATTGGTAAAGATCTCTTCCCCATCTGTTGGTTGCCGTTTTGTCCTAACCACAGTGTCCTTTGCCTTACAGAAGCTTTGCAGTTTTATGAGATCCCATTTGTCAATTCTTGATCTTAGAGCATAAGCCATTGGTGTTTTGTTCAGGAAATTTTTTCCAGTGCCTATGTGTTCCAGATGCTTCCCTAGTTTTTCTTCTATTAGTTTGAGTGTGTCTGGTTTGATGTGGAGGTCCTTGATCCACTTGGACTTAAGCTTTGTACAGGGTGATAAGCATGGATCGATCTGCATTCTTCTACATGTTGCCCTCCAGTTGAACCAGCACCATTTGCTGAAAATGCTATCTTTTTTCCATTGGATGGTTTTGGCTCCTTTGTCAAAAATCAAGTGACCATAGGTGTGTGGGTTCATTTCTGGGTCTTCAATTCTATTCCATTGGTCTATCTGTCTGTCTCTGTACCAATACCATGCAGTTTTTATCACTATTGCTCTGTAATACTGCTTGAGTTCAGGGATAGTGATTCCCCCTGAAGTCCTTTTATTGTTGAGGATAGCTTTAGCTATCCTGGGTTTTTTGTTATTCCAGATGAATTTGCAAATTGTTCTGTCTATCTCTTTGAAGAATTGGATTGGTATTTTGATGGGGATTGCATTGAATCTGTAGATTGCTTTTGGTAAAATGGCCATTTTTACTATATTATTCCTGCCAATCCATGAGCATGGGAGATCTTTCCATCTTCTGAGGTCTTCTTCAATTTCTTTCCTCAGTGTCTTGAAGTTCTTATTGTACAGATCTTTTACTTGCCTGGTTAAAGTCACACCGAGGTACTTTATATTATTTGGGTCTATTATGAAGGGTGTCGTTTCCCTAATTTCTTTCTCGGCTTGTTTCTCTTTTGTATAGAGGAAGGCAACTGATTTATTTGAGTTAATTTTATACCCAGCCACTTTGCTGAAGTTGTTTATCAGCTTTAGTAGTTCTCTGGTGGAACTTTTGGGATCACTTAAATATACTATCATGTCATCTGCAAATAGTGATATTTTGACCTCTTCTTTTCCGATCTGTATCCCCTTGATCTCCTTTTGTTGTCTGATTGCTCTGGCTAGAACTTCAAGAACTATATTGAATAAGTAGGGAGAGAGTGGGCAGCCTTGTCTAGTCCCTGATTTTAGTGGGATTGCTTCAAGTTTCTCTCCATTTAGTTTAATGTTAGCAACTGGTTTGCTGTATATGGCTTTTACTATGTTTAGGTATGGGCCTTGAATTCCTATTCTTTCCAGGACTTTTATCATGAAGGGGTGTTGAATTTTGTCAAATGCTTTCTCAGCATCTAATGAGATGATCATGTGGTTTTGTTCTTTCAGTTTGTTTATATAATGGATCACATTGATGGTTTTCCGTATATTAAACCATCCCTGCATGCCTGGGATGAAGCCTACTTGATCATGGTGGATGATTATTTTGATGTGCTCTTGAATTCGGTTTGCCAGAATTTTATTGAGTATTTTTGCGTCGATATTCATAAGGGAAATTGGTCTGAAGTTCTCTTTCTTTGTTGTGTCTTTGTGTGGTTTAGGTATAAGAGTAATTGTGGCTTCGTAGAAGGAATTCAGTAGTGCTCCATCTGTTTCAATTTTGTGGAATAGTTTGGATAATATTGGTATGAGGTCTTCTATGAAGGTTTGATAGAATTCTGCACTAAACCCGTCTGGACCTGGGCTCTTTTTGGTTGGGAGAACTTTAATGCTTCTATTTCCTTAGGAGTTATGGGGTTGTTTAACTGGTTTATCTGTTCCTGATTTAACTTCGATACCTGGTATCTGTCTAGGAAATTGTCCATTTCCTGAAGATTTTCAAATTTTGTTGAATATAGGTTTTTATAGTAAGATCTGATGATTTTTTGAATTTCCTCTGAATCTGTAGTTATGTCTCCCTTTTCATTTCTGATTTTGTTAATTTGGACGCACTCTCTGTGTCCTCTCGTTAGTCTGGCTAAGGGTTTATCTATCTTGTTGATTTTCTCAAAGAACCAACTTTTGGTTCTGTTGATTCTTTCTATGGTCCTTTTTGTTTCTACTTGGTTGATTTCAGCTCTGAGTTTGATTATTTCCTGCCTTCTACTCCTCCTGGGTGTATTTGCTTCTTTTTGTTCTAGAGCTTTTAGGTGTGCTGTTAAGCTGCTGACATATGCTCTTTCCTGTTTCTTTCTGCAGGCACTCAGCGCTATGACTTTTCCTCTTAGCACAGCTTTCATTGTGTCCCATAAGTTTGGGTATGTTGTATCTTCATTTTCATTAAATTTTAAAAAGTTTTTAATTTCTTTCTTTATTTCCTCCTTGACCAGGTTATCATTGAGTAGAGCATTGTTCAATTTCCACGTATATGTGGGCATTCTTCCCTTATTGTTATTGAAGACCAGTTTTAGGCCGTGGTGGTCCGATAGCACGCATGGGATTATTTCTATCTTTCTGTACCTGTTGAGGCCCGTTTTTTGACCAATTATATGGTCAATTTTGGAGAAAGTACCATGAGGAGTTGAGAAGAAGGTATATCCTTTTGCTTTAGGATAGAATGTTCTATAAATATCCGTTAAGTCCATTTGGCTCATGACTTCTCTTAGTCTGTCGACATCACTGTTTAATTTCTGTTTCCATGATCTGTCCATTGATGAGAGTGGGGTGTTGAAATCTCCCACTATTAATGTGTGAGGTGCAATGTGTGTTTTGAGCTTTAGTAAGGTTTCTTTTATGTATGTAGGTGCCCTTGTATTTGGGGCATAGATATTTAGGATTGAGAGTTCATCTTGGTGGATTTTTCCTTTGATGAATATGAAGTGTCCTTCCTTATCTTTTTTGATGACTTTTAGTTGGAAATTGATTTTATTTGATATTAGAATGGCTACTCCAGCTTGCTTCTTCTGACCATTTGCTTGGAAAGTTGTTTTCCAGCCTTTCACTCTGAGGTAGTGTCTGTCTTTGTCTCTGAGGTGTGTTTCCTGTAGGTAAAAGAATGCAGGGTCCTCGTTGCGTATCCAGTTTGTTAATCTATGTCTTTTTATTGGGGAGTTGAGGCCATTGATATTGAGAGATATTAAGGAATAGTGATTATTGTTTCCCTTTATATTCATATTTGGATGTGAGGTTATGTTTGTGTGCTTTCATTCTCTTTGTTTTGTTGCCAAGACTATTAGTTTCTTGCTTCTTCTAGGGTATAGCTTGCCTCCTTATGTGGGGCTTTACCATTTATTATCCTTTGTAGTGCTGGATTTGTAGAAAGATATTGTGTAAATTTGGTTTTGTCATGGAATATCTTGGTTTCTCCATCAATGTTAATTGAGAGTTTTGCTGGATACAGTAACCTGGGCTGGCATTTGTGTTCTCTTAGGGTCTGTATGACATCAGTCCAGGACCTTCTGGCCTTCATAGTTTCTGACGAGAAGTCTGGTGTGATTCTGATAGGTCTTCCTTTATATGTTACTTGACCTTTTTCCCTTACTGCTTTTAGTATTCTTTCTTTATTTTGTGCGTTTGGTATTTTGACAATTATGTGACGGGAGGTGTTTCTTTTCTGGTCCAATCTATTTGGAGTTCTGTAGGCTTCTTGTATGTCTATGGGTATCTCTTTTTTTAGGTTAGGGAAGTTTTCTTCTATGATTTTGTTGAAGATATTTACTGGTCCTTTGAGCTGGGAGTCTTCACTCTCTTCTATACCTATTATCCTTAGGTTTAATCTTCTCATTGAGTCCTGGATTTCCTGTATGTTTTGGACCAGTAGCTTTTTCCGCTTTACATTATCTTTGACAGTTGAGTCAATGATTTCTATGGAATCTTCTGCTCCTGAGATTCTCTCTTCCATCTCTTGTATTCTGTTGGTGAAGCTTGTATCTACAGCTCCTTGTCTCTTCTTTTGGTTTTCTATATCCAGGGTTGTTTCTATGTGTTCTTTCTTGATTGCTTCTATTTCCATTTTTAATTCCTTCAACTGTTTGATTGTGTTTTCCTGGAATTCTTTCAGGGATTTTTGTGTCTCCTCTCTATGGGCTTCTACTTGTTTATTCATGTTTTCCTGGAATACTTTCAGGGATTTTTGTGTCTCCTCTCTATGGGCTTCTACTTGTTTATTTATGTTTTCCTGGAATTCTTTCAGGGATTTTTGCGATTCTTTCAGGCATTTTTGCGATTCCTCTCCGTAGGCTTCTACTTGTTCTCTAAGGGAGTTCTTCATGTCTTTCTTGAAGTCCTCCAGCATCATGATCAAATATGATTTTGAAAATAGATCTTGCTTTTCTGGTGTGTTTGGATATTCCATGTTTGTTTTGATGGGAGAATTGGGCTCCGATGGTGCCATGTAGTCTTGGTTTCTGTTCCTTGGGTTCCTGCGCTTGCCTCTCGCCATCAGATTATCTCTAGTGTTACTTTGTTCTGCTATTTCTGACAGTGGCTAAACTGTCCTATAAGCCTGTGTGTCAGGAGTGCTGTAGACCTGTTTTCCTCTCTTTCAGTCAGTTATGGGGACAGAGTGTTCTGCTTTCGGGCGTGTAGTTTTTCCTCTCTACAGGTCTTCAGCTGTTCCTGTGGGCCTGTGTCTTGAGTTCACCAGGCAGCTTTCTTGCAGCAGAAAATTTGGTCTTACCTGTGGTCCTGAGGCTCAAGTTCGCTTGTGGGGTGTTGCCCACGGGCTCTCTGCAGCGGCAGCAACCAGGAAGACCTGTGCCGCCCCTTCCGGGAGCTTCAGTGCACCAGGGTTCCAGATGGTCTTTGGCTTTTTCCTCTGGCGTCCGAGATGTGTGTGCAGGGAGCAGTCTCTTCTGGTTTCCCAGGCTTGTCTGCCTCTCTGAAGGTTTAGCTCTCCCTCCCACGGGATTTGGGTGCAGAGAACTGTTTATCTGGTCTGTTTCTTTCAGGTTCCGGCGGTGTCTCAGGCAGGTGTCCTGCCGCTCCTGGGCCCTCCCCCACGGGAGCCCAGAGGCCTTATACAGTTTCCTCTTGGGCCAGGGATGTGGGCAGGGGTGAGCAGAGTTGGTGGTCTCTTCCGCTCTGCAGCCTCAGGAGTGCCCACCTGACCAGGCGGTTGGGTCTCTCTCTCACCGGGTCTGGGAGCAGAGAGCTGCTGCGGGCCGGGATCCGCAGGTGTGGGACTTCCGGTAAACACAGAACGTGCCCGGTCCTAGAGAAATTCTGCTTCCGTGTGTCCCAAGCTCACCAGGCAGCTTTCTTGCAGCAGAAAATTTGGTCTTACCTGTGGTCCCGAGGCTCAGGTTCGCTCGTGGGGCGCTGCCCACGGGCTCTCTGCAGCGGCAGCACCCAGGAAGACCTGTGCCGCCCCTTCCGGGAGCTTCCTGATGTTGAGTTTTAAATACAAATGTTATATCATATTAGAGTTTCTTACTAGTATGTCTGTTTTCTTCATGACATTAAAGAAGACAGTATGTGCAAGGGCTTTTCCATATTATTTATGTTCGTAGTGGCTCCTCCCACCATGATATTTTCATGCCTTTGAAGATGAATGGCACATGCAAATCCTTTGCTGCATTGAATGCAATGATAAATCCTTTTTCTCTATAAAGTTTTTCATCTTAATATCTTAATGTTAAACAAATTAAACCAGATACCAAGAAATACTAAATGATTTCTCTTATGCGCTGTCTTTATGTTTAAATTTATATATATGTTTGTGTGTATGTATACCATAGATATACATATGGTATTTTTAATATATATTTATATGCAAGTATCATAGATACTATAAATTTGTGCTATATTTTGTAATTATGCTTTCTAAGTCACTGACTTAATTCTTTTGCTCAAGATAACTTTGTTTTGTATCTTTATGTGGACTTCCATATTGATTTTGAATGATACGTATTTATACTGTTAAAATATCACTACATGAACCACTAATACAGATTTTGAAAATATATCCAAATGCAAGGGATTCACTATGTCAAGATAACATCTTGCTTTACTATCTTCCCAGTATGAAATCTATTTAGGTGTATATTTGAGATAATGCTTTTCTAAAATTATGCTCAATTAAATTCAACAATGTCATGATGTTCTAGCTAAATACAATTATAATTTTGAAATAACATAACAATTGAAAGTAAATGTTAAAACTTTTTATTAAAACAATGAACTATGAGGAAGAGAGTTCAATAAAATTCAAAGTAGAATTATTTAATTAAGGGACTCTGCTTGTTCTTACAGATCATCAGCCTCTATGAATCCCCATGGGCAAAAGCAGTAGAGACAATAGAAAGACATTAAGAAACCCTATGAGTGTGTACAGTGAAGAAGACTCACCAGGACCAGCTTGAGGGATGTCCAATTAACTTTACTTGAGATGATTCAAGGCTTACGTAATTTGGGGGATGGGGTATATAAATATCCAGAATGGACAACTGTTATTGGCTGAAGGTTCAGGGTACAGAAACCCCTCATTAGCATGGGCAAGTGTATAAGAAATCTCATGATCTAGCTGAACTGGTTCTTATCCAGAGAAAGTAAGTTGAACTTGTAATTTGAGTACTGCTGTGACATTCTGCATGTGGCTTTTTTTAAAGTCCCTATGCAAGATAAGTGAAGGGGAAGCCCTACCAATGAAGGGAGGTTTCCATTTTGCACTCTACCCAGAAGACTATTAGACAATGGTAGACTTTGACCTTAATTACCAGGAAAACAACTTTTGCAAATTTACTTTGCATAAAAGTTTTAAGGTATATCTAATTCTATAAAAGCTGGTTTTCTTTGCAAATTAAATATGTCAAACTTCTCAATTCTTTTAATATTTATATTTTCATAGCACATTTGAATTTCTATACTTGAGGAGACCAGTTTCATGATCAAGAAATTTTGCTTTCATCAATTTAGTTTTTTGATTACATTTTAATTCTCTTTTTAATAAAAGGAATGTAATATTTCTGTTTTGTTTAAATTATTCTCTAAATTTACCTTTTAAATATACTTTATGTGTCTGAGTGCTTTGCCTGTGAGTACATATGTACACCATGTTTTATCTATGGCTTGCAGAATTCAGAAGAGGACATACATCCTATAGAATTAGGGGTAGGAATAGATAGGGTAGGTAAGCATTATATGGTGATAGGAACCAAATCCAGGTCAAATGCAAGAACAGTAAGTGTTCTTTTCCACAGAGCCACCTCTAAAGTGCCTTTATCTGAATTATCTTAATTGCAGCTTATATTTACGCCCTAATTTAAAAAAGAATTTACTCATAAAATTATCAAATTCATTTGAATCTTTTCCAATTAAATATGTACTCTTAATCAAAAGGAGAAAACTAAACAATTAAACATAACTAATCTTTTCTTGTTAGCCTCATTTATATAGATACTGTTAAACTGAAAGTAGATTAAAGGAGGGCAATCTTCATCTTAATGACCAAAAGACAAAGTATGGACGATCAGCTAAAATCATAGCATAGTGGGGCAATTATAAAATCACACTCCTAGCTGAGCTGCTATTAACAATTAACAGTGTCTGGAGGAAAGGAAGGCTTTCTCAGGGATGTGCAACTAAAAGGATGCCCACATTGCTGGTCATCATCCTAAAGCCATGTCCACAAAGGCAGCACTAATTGAACACTTTAGAGAGAAATAAAAAGGAAAGAGTGAGAGAGGGGGAGGGAGAGAGAGGGGGGAGAGGCAGGAGGACAGGGAATGAGCAAGCACATTGGGAGGGAAAGTGGTGGTGGACAAGAACAGTTGTAGGGAAGAGAATGGTGATTAATGTGATCAAATTACATTATACCAATGTATATGAATATTCAAACAGAAAATTTAAATTATCAAATAAAATAGACCTTCAGTGTTTAATCAGATAATAATATGGGAGAGTTTGAGGAGAAAAACTTCATTTAAAGCATGTATAGTTTTCTTGTGGGTGTCCCAAGGGAATATATGTAGCCTTATGTGCTCAGAATTGAACCTCCCACTTAACCAGAAGATATAGTGTGGTATCTACACGAGTAGATTTTAAGCCCAAATGTTGTTCAGCTTGTATTATTCATCTTCTTCAACATGAGTGACACTCCGCACATGGAGGTCCTTGTATCTATCCTTCTTTTCATCCTCAGGACTGTTGATCAACTTCATATTGACCTACAGTGATAATGTACCATGGACAAGAAACACTTTATTGGTTTACATCACAAATTTTGATTTGGTCAGCTATAAATTTGAGAAAGTAGTCTATACTATTAAGGAATATTGATGCCAGCTCCCATTAGCATACATAAGAGATATATAATAGATTGAGCTCTTGTGCCTGAAAAGATAACAGCCTACGGATTGAATATTTTTATGCACATGACTGCACTTATTTAATCTCCAGAAAAGTGCGGTAAAGTAGCAGCATGCATAATTTTCAAGTCATATCTTTGTAGGATGGAGTCTGAAGTATTTTTTGAAACTACATTTAAATGAATATCTAAATTGTTCAATACAGACCTGGATATGTATACCATGTATTGAGAACAATACTAAGTACGTGAAATTCTGCCACACATACAGGTATGAAGACAGAATTTGAGTATAAGAATGTAGAGACAAAGTCTGAAAAATATATTCTTAAAAGTTGAAAATAAATCTCATTATAATTCCATTTTTATGTACTAAATGTCATGGTGACATAATTTTAAGATTCATGAAAAGAATTTAATCTGGAGAGATTACATTGATAATGAAATCCCTTTTCTTCTATTTTTGTGAAGTAAATGTCATTGGAAATAAGTTCAATGTAACCTTTACTTGAAGTCACAGTGATTATGCTGCATTAAAATTTCTACAAAAATAAGGTGGTATCAGGGAGCTTGTGTGAGTGTGAAGTCACTGATCAGTCATTGGGAATCTCTATACCCTTGCATGGTATTTGTGTTTCACTTCCATGCAGGTGCCTGCTGTTCTTTCTGTTGTGTCAATGAATATTATTTAAAGTGTGTGTGTGTGTGTGTGTGTGTGTGTGTGTGTGTGTGTGTGTGTGTATCCAATGCATACTATACCATCCACTGGACAACATCATTTTTTTTTTCATTAATGTCTACTTAGACCCTTAAGTAGTTGTCATGAAGCCAATAAGCACAATGAGTATAAGCTTCAACATCCATTGAACCTCTGGCATACCAGCCAACCAGAAACAGGAAAAGAAAAAAAAAAAAAACAAAGCTATCGTTCTATATCAATTCACTTAAAAGCAAAACAAAACAAACAGCAAAGCAGAAGCAAAGTGTGAAATCCTTCCAAAGTTTATCAAAATCTCAAAGCAACAGCTTTTGTTTTCTTGCCTGACTATGAGAAATATATTAGATGTTTCATCATTAGGTCCTTTTGTTCTGTTCTACAGTGAACTACTCCAGCACCTTCGTTTCAGGTATTCTTGTACATAACCATGAACATTTCCAGTAGAAAACATCTCCTAAATTCATTTTGAAAACACTGCTTTTTGCTGCTCACAAAGATGTCATGTCCAGCATCTTAGATTATATGAAAATAAGATTAATCTAAACATGAAATATTAATATCATGTGATGTGAGTACACAGAGTGATCTAAGCTGCTCTAATTTGGAGCTCATATTTTCATGCAGAAACACTAATATTTTGAAAGTGTGTATGTGAATCAGTTGACATTCAACCCTTGTACATTTTGAGCTAAAATTTACTTCCTTTCTCTCTCTTTCTCCCTCTAGATTATAATATAAGCTATTACAATCTATGTGGATATATACATTACCACTAAATCTATTACCATATATGTGGCTACATCAATATATATGTATATAAATCCATATATATATGTGAAGTTATTACACTGGCTTGATCACACTTCTCTATTTATCTTTTCATTTGTCTATAGTGAAGTGATCACATCAGAATAATAGCTTCACTTTTTTTTCTTTTGGTTGCATTCATATTTTTTTCTTCTAGATGTTGCAAAACATATGATAAAATGGTTATTAATAATAGGTGCACCATTCTGATGTACAACACAAGTATTTGGTTTATATATATTCCTTTTATTTTTCTTTTGAGTAAATGTTTTATTCTATAGCCTTGCTAACATGAAACTGTGTTATATCCCAAACTGACCTAAGACATATACTGCCCTACTGTCTCAAGCTCAAGGCTTCTATGATATCTTTATATTTGAATGTTTCATCTATAATTCAAACCAAACAAAGCTCTCTCTACACCTCTACCATGAAATCTTTGATGGTCACTTCTAGTCTTACTGTCCTTTGAGATCACCTTTTCTATAGCCTTCTAAGTCATACCCTATAAAGAAGTAAAGCAAAATCAACACTGAAAAGATTTACTGGATATGATGTGAGACTAGAACCTATTTTGGGAGGTCATGTATAACATTAAAAGAAAAGATTTATTTCACTAGTAGGAACACATTATTGGCACATCACTGTAGGCCTAACTTATTGATAATACATATGGGAGAAAAATCAAGTGATCTAGTTTGCACAAAGTATTTAGTGTAATGTCCAAGGTAACCCTGAATTGACAGGAACTGGGTATGGAAGCACCTTGAATAAAATTTGGTAATTTGGACTTATTCCCACTGCAACTGGGGAGATTGTGATAGGAGCTTTCAGAATATGTAAAATATAATTTGTCTTTTAAAAATCATAATAAATAGTAATTCATGTAAAGATGAAACCTGGTACTAATAAGGCATGAAAACAATTGAAGAAAGAAGTGACCACATCAAAGAAGTAAACATTTGAAAGAGAAGATACATATTCAGAGATCTGAAATATGATGCAAAAGAGCAGCAACTCTAGCATTTGACAATAGTGATGGAAGGAAAAATTAACTTGAGTTTCTCAGGGAAGTGAAACTTGGGCTTCAGATGATAAGGGGAACACTTAAGAAATGCTGGACCACATGTGGGTCAGAAACAAACTGTTGAGTTTCTCGATAAGCTCTCATACTTATTCTAAACTTACTTATTTATCATAAATAATTTTTACTCTATAATACTACATGTACAAATATAACAGCAAGAGTTTAGCTTATGTTAAATCAAAATATATGAGAAAATTGTAATCATTCAGATTATGACACGTAAGGAGCATGTACACTTACTATTATTATTATTTTTTATTTTTCTTCAAACTCCTATGATCTTTTCTAAAATGACAATACAGTATATGTCTCATGACAATTTTGCACAGTTTTATTTGTTGACTAAGATTAGGACATGAAACAATATTCTCCTATGTCTGGGAAAAACTTGTCAACTTCTTTAATTGAGATAAGATTAAATTTTGTTGTTCCGACAGTGAGTCAACACTTGCATTAAGGATTTCATTCTACACTTGATTATTGAATAAATATTGTACAATATGAAATTTGTTGCACAATAAATTCAATTTGTGAGGCCATATTCATTGTGAAAATATGAATGCTTTGCCTAGAAAATTCTCAGCAATGAAGAAAATTAACTATAATCTGTTATATAATATAAGGTGCACTTCTTTTTAAAGTACAACTGAGGCTTTTACCTCTAATGAACTAGACTTTACTTTGTGTAGTTACATAAGGTAGGAACTAAGTGGTAAAAATTGAAATGAATGACTGGAACATACACATAATTGCCTAACTTCTTTAGTATGTAGAGTATAGGTAAAAAACTGCCTTATCTATAGTTACTTTGGTCAGTTTAAACTCTTTTGATGCCAGCTATATTCAGAGACATTAGTTAAATTATATTAGTTAAAAATTTGCTAACAAGCCCTTAGCAAGTTATTTATTTATAATAAATATTAGAATTTATCATCATATTTGGATAAAAAACATCTTAGGGTATAGTTCTCTTTCATGAATGCACATCTGATTCTTCAAGTTGGTAAAGATGATGCTTGAACATTTGAAATACATAAAGCCTACTCACACAGGCAAAAAATCCTCAAGTTATTTTTATCTGTCTCTACCATGATTGTTACATTATACCCATTTTGGAGTCCCTGCCATCTCAGTAAATTCTCATCAAAACTTCACAATCTGATTATGTGAACTCTCTACCATCTGCAATCCCAACCCTTAGGAGGATAATATCCAAGAGGATTATTATGAGTTTGAAGCCAGTTGATCTGAGTACTGACTTCTAGCCTATCCTAAACTACAAAGTAAGACCTTTAAAAAAAAGCAATACAATAACAACAATACTCGCAACCCCTCAAAACAAACAAACAAACAATCAAAAGTTAACAATAAGAAAAACCTTGTTCTTTCTGCCCTGTATGTCCCAGAGCCTTCAGGAATGTCCTACAGTGTTCCTCCACTATTTGTCCATGGTGGCTACCAATGGATGGTTGTTTCTAAGTGTAAGTGGGAAACTATGATGTGAGATAAAGATTTCAGTTGAATTTTGTCAAATGACTTGGAAGAGAAAAGAGAACTGCACTAGAAAATACTCACTTCCTGGGACTAGCCTGCTAATATTTGGAGGCTAAGCTAACAAAGCCCAGGCTGTAACAATTGCAAATACCATTACATACATTAAATCTACTACTTAATCTTGCCTGCTCCTCAGGCAATGCTATTCTACACTTTATTAAGGGCATCATTTCTAAACAGTCGTTTTCTCTCCAGAGACTCTAAGGAACAAAGCTATAAAATAAACTTTTCACGGCATTGCTGACACAATGAAAGTGTCCAAAAGATGTGTGTTTTTCCCGAGAAGAGTGGACTCTCTGGACACATAAGGTCAATTAATTAGGAAAAACACATGTCAAACACAATAAATGTCTGAAGTGTAAAATTGTAAAAGGCTGTTCAATTACTGTGAGTTATGCACACTTGTAGTCAAACCCTAAGTAAGTATATCTAGATTGGCTATGCTGAGATGTCATAAATGTTTATAATGTGGGAAAAGTTTCATGATTGAAAATAGTGATACAAACTCTGTCTTTGATTTTGTAGTTATCTTTTATGCCATACACAACACATTTTGAAAACTAATGCCAGGAATGTATCCAAAAACATCCTGTCAGTAAATTTAAAGTTTCAGAGAAAAAAAGGAAAAGAAAAGACACATGGACATGTGAACAAAGAAGACAAGGAGGGTGCAGACATTACTTTCAGTTCAGTGCCTTTCTGAAGGGCCGATGCATTAAAATCCTATCTTGGAATCAAACGTTGATATTGTAATTGTATTCTCAATCATCCATGGTTTTGAACAGTATGTTCTTTATCATGCTCATTTGAGTCAGAGTTTGAG
This sequence comes from Rattus norvegicus, assembly GCF_021556685.1. Classification (NCBI taxonomy): domain Eukaryota; kingdom Metazoa; phylum Chordata; class Mammalia; order Rodentia; family Muridae; genus Rattus; species Rattus norvegicus. The sequence goes on along the minus strand of NC_141551.1, from coordinate 10,550,353 downwards.
AAGAAACATCAGTAGACACATTGTTTTAACTCTTGTATGGCAGAGTAGGCATGTTTGTTTACAAGGTTAAGAGTTTGAACCCAGAATGACTCTGGGCATGTTCAGACTGTATCATAAAAATTTACCTGAAAATATAGGTGTGTTACAGAAGCCTGGTCCTAAATGTATCTTCCTTAGTATCAGGTAGCAAGATAGTATCTGTGAGACATGCTAGTCAGAACATATAACCTTGCAGCCCAGTGCACGTGATTTAGGACACTAAGCTGTGTAATGGGACATTTTATTTCTAAATACTTAAGAATGTAAAAAAATTAAAAGGAAATATGTACTCATTTATTGATTTATTTACGAGAAAACTGTTAATTTGGTTAGAAACACATATTGCAAGATGTTCAAATGCCAGCCAAGATAAATTTGTCTTTTGTCTAGATGATCAGATTCTATGGGTTTCTCCTGTTTGTAATGGCTCTCTTTTATTACTTTTAAGTTTGCAAGATAGATATTAGCAAAAGTAAGACCCCTAATTCTCCTTTTCATATCTACTGTGGAACAAAGGTTTCTCTCCAAATATCAAGATAGAAAATAATTATTCAGATAGACAAGCCATATGCCTACTTATAACCAGTGACATTAGCTATGAGGTGTTCTTTGTTAGGTCCACCTGTACATCAATTACAGACAAGCATATCTACATAAACTTATAAGAATGTATTTCAAGTGACATGGTTGTTAGCCAATTTAAGCTGACTCTGGATGAGAGGAGTTAACAACTAAGTGAAATCTATTTTTGTTTAAGAAGGAACAACTGTCATGTAAGCAATTGCAGAAAAATCTTCTTCTTTAAATCAAGTGAAACCTGAAGAAACTGAGGAAGAGGGCAATGTCATAGGAAGAGAAGAATCTTAAGTATTCAGGAACCCCAAGATCTCTCAGGCACAGAATCACCAACCGGGCAGCATATCTGAGTTTGTCTGAGGACCCTGACACACATACAGCACAGGACTGCCTGGTCTGGCCTCAGTGAGCGAAAACACACCAAACCCTAGAGACACTTGAGGCCATAGGGAGTGGGGAAGTCAGGTGGGGTTAGGGGGGCATCCTCTTGGAGACAGGGGAGGAGGAAAGGAATGAGAAACAGAGGGTGTATAGGAAAGAAGATAATTACTGGAACGTAAAAAATTAATTAAATGATGATGATGATGATGATGATGATGATGATGATAACCAACCAAACCCTTTGTAAAATGATGCAGCTGAAAATAAACAGCTTTTATGGAACTTTCAAGGGGTTATACATTGTTGGTAATTAACTTTATTACTTGTTCAATAAATATGGGCAGCATGTAATGAAACTAACAATACGAAGATTATTAGAACACTGTAAACTTCAGTATTCATTGTCAAGAAGGCAGGTAGAAAATATGATCCGCACAGCTATAGTCTATGTATTTATGTATGAATCAACACCTCTGGTTGAAGTGGTTTTTTTGTTTGTTTGTTTGAGTAAACTCACTAAAAACTCTACATGTTTGTCTTCAACATCTTTCAACTGACCCTGATAAGTATTCTTTGAATACTCAACTTCAAAAAAGTAAATCACCTTACTATATCTTCAAACAACTTGGCCTAATGTAGACTAAAAATGTCAGATTAATGAAGCCACTGTCAAGAAAGAATGGAATGAAAAAATATCTTCTTATATTTTAAGTAGATTTGTTGTTTTTAACCCCTTCAACCATCTGGACTTTCAGGGCTACGAGAGCAGCAACAAAACTTGTATGTGTGTGGAAAATCACAAGCCATAGGCAAGAGCCATTTTAGCTTAACTAAGGATGCTTGCTTAATTAGTTAACATTTTTTATGTTCAAGAATAAGCAGATTAAATCCTTTTCCTTCAACTATTTTAGTTCTGCTTCTCTACCTTACTATGGATTTCTTCCCAAACAGCACATAGCCACCTGTGATGAGAGCTGGAGTTAAACTTGTGACGGGGAGGGGGGTGGTTAAACACATGATGAGATCGTAGGATGACCATTGACACCTTCAATCGTGGGACATCTGTGTCTTACTCAGATATTCCTACTCAATCATTAGCCTGGTTTCAGCTAGGAATAAATTCAAAAGGACATGCTTGGGAAACTGGCCATGAGGTCCTTGGAATTAATTGGAATTAATTATATAAAATGATTATGTGAATATATATTTCTAGGTGTAATCTAAAGTGACTTAATATTTCAATAACAAAATATGCAGGTTATCACTTTCTATTAGTAGTGAGTGGAAAAATACATGAGTAATAACATCTCTATGTACCTGAAACCCTTAAAAAATCCAAAAGAAAATAATGAGTTTCTAAATATATATGGTTCTGATGTGTGGGTTAAATTGTGAACCAATATTTAAAAATGGAGGCTCTTTTCCTAAGTCCCCATTACTGTATAAAATACTTGTTAAAGAAGCTAGAGAAATGTACCTACAAGGTGGAATCTTGCTTCCTTAGTCCTTCATGCCTGGAGGCATATCTACAGCCCTGGTTAAGATGTGTTGGTATGCATATTTCTGTACTAGCACTCTCCTACCTCTGACACAAACAATAAGACAATTTGCAGAAAGGTGTCTCCTCAGCATATGTTCCGGAGAGAACTGAATGAACTGAGTTTCTTTCTGGCTAAAACACTGGCATTATGCAAACAAATTTTTCATTTGCCAATGAATATCTAGTGAGCATCAATCAGTAATTCATCACATCCTGACACATTTGTTCTTCAGTTTGTAAATACAGTTTCTGTTTACAAATGTTCTGTCACCCCTCAGATGCAATTACCACTACAAACCCATGAAGGACATTGAAAATTGGATCTAAAATTCTCATCCATATAGTTAACTCTGTGTTGAAAAACATTTAACTATACAATTAGTTTTCATTTAAGTGTGTTTTTTACTTTTAAAAAGTGATATCTCTATGAATAAAATGAGAATTTGACCAGTTCTGTGAGGCTAATATTGCAATAAGGAAAACAAGCCCAGATGTGGTTAGGTCTAACAAAGCAGAAAAAACTAACAAAATGGATCTACTGAGTGAAGGTCAGTATTTTCATCCTTATTCTGAAAGAGCAAGAGAGATGTTTATACAGCTAAATACTTGTGACTTTGTTAATACCTGTAGAAATTCACTTAAGAATTTCAATTTAAAGAGGCATAACAAATTACAAATTTGTAAGAGTTAAAATTGGAATTAATTATATAAAATGGTCATGTGAATATATATTTCTAGATGTAATCTAAAGTGATTTAATATTTCAATAACAAAATATGTGATTTATCACTTTCTATTAGTAGTGAGTTGAAAAATACATGAGTAATAACATATCTACCTATGTTTCTACTATATTTCTAAAATTCTATACTTTATATAATTATAATTATAAATGTAAATATAATTTATAAATTTCTAATACTATATTTATCTATCCTCCATGTTCTCAGAAGAGAAAGTCAACCTACTTTGACCTTTTTAGTATTCTGCAATTTGATTTGCTTACCATGTCACCTCTCCCAATTTACTATGCCTGAACTTGTGATTAAAAGACAATAACTCAAGAAGGAGAGTACTTAAAAGGTTAATACAATTTATATAAGTTTCTAAGAGGAGATATTCCTATCTTGATGTATGCTTCTTCAGACAGAGTAGCATAAGAAAAATGTGGGCAAGTATGTATTCAACTTATACGAGAAAGTGAAAGAAAGGTATTATGTCGAGTAGCTGTATGTATGTATGTATGTATGTATGTATGTATGTATGTATGTATTACTTTGAGTGTTACAGGAACATTGTTTACTAGAATAGTTCAAGGGTACCTTGAAACTTGAGAAAAGGACAGAGTCAAACAATTATCTCAATTTCTTTTTAAGTCTTAAAGCTGACTTCCCCTTCTCACATAATTTCTCTTGCCAAACCCAGCCTTCTAATCGTCAACAGACACTAGCTGTGGACCAGGTATAAAAATGTGCAAGGCTAAAGGGGAACTTTACCAACTATGTGATGCTTATCTATAATTATATCATAAAAAGGCCATTCTGTAATATTTTGAATATGGCTGGCTAAGGGAGTGGCACTATTATATTACTAAGCATTCTCCACATATAATTAAAATATTTATACTCTGTGAAATTATGTGAGCATTCTACAGCATTGCCAGAATCCCATGAAACTTCAGATAGCATGAAGTTATAACTTCAAACCATAACTCTAAGATGTATTTATTTTTACTGGTTATTATATTTATTAACATTACAAATCTCCTTCCCTATTTCCCCTCCATAAACCACCTATCCTCTCCCCTTCCCCGTGCTCCCCTACCCTTCCATATGCTGGGTCATTGAGCCTCCACAGGACCAAGAGACTCTCCTCCCATTGATACCAGATAAGGCAATCCTCTGCTACATATGCAGCTAGAGCCACTGGTCCCCTCTACCCCATCATGTGTATTCTATGGTTGGTGGTTTGGTCCCTGGGAGCTTGGGGGGGGGGGGTCTGGTTGGATGATATTGTTCTTCTATGGGATTGCAAATGCCTTCAGTTTAGTCAGTCAGTCCTTGCCCTAACTCCTCCACTGGGGTCCCTGTGCTGCTTACATCTGCATCTGCATCTGTATTGGCCAGGCTCTGGGAGAGCCTCTCAGGGAAGTTTCTGTAAGCAAATGTTTCTTGGCATCAGCAATAATATCTGGGTTTGGTGCCTGCAGAAGGGATGGATCTGTAGGTAAGGCAGTCCCTGGATGGCCTTTTCTTCAGACTCTGCTCTACACTTTGTCCCTATCTTTCTTTTTGACAGGAGGAATTCTGGGTAATTATTTTTCAGGTGAGTGGGTGGCTCCATCCCTCAACTAGGGCCATGCCTATCCACTGGATGTGATCTCTACAGGTTCTATATCTCACTTTTCCTGGGTATTTGGACTATTGTCCTCCCTGTTTGGGTCCTGGGAAGCTCTTTGATCCCCGGCTTCTGGAACTTTCTGGTTGCTACACCCAGTTATACCTTCCCCACGGCTACACACCTCCTTTCAAAGTCCTGACCCTCTGTACCTCTCCCCCATCTCATCTTATACCTGTGCTGGCCCCCCTTTTGTCCTCATCCCCCTCTCCCTCCCAGATCCCTCTCGCCCTCTACCAAGATTATACTATTACCCCTTCTGAGTAGGACTGTAGCATCCACACTTTGGTATGTGTCTTCCTTCTTTTTAGGTTTCATATGCTCTGTGAGTTGTTTCTCGGTTTTTTGTTGTTGTTGTTGTTGTTGTTGTTGTTGTTTTGTTTGTTTGGTTTTTTTTTGAGCCTTTTTTTGGGCTACTATCCACTTATCAGTGAGTACATACCATGTGTGTTCTTTTGTGACTGGATTACCTCATGCAGAAAGATATTTTCAAGTTGCGTCCATTTGTCTGAAAATTTCAAGAAATCATTGTTTTTAATAGCTGAGTAGTACTCCATTGTGTAAATATTGTGTAAATACCACGTTTTCTGTATCCATTCCCCTGTATTGTTTTCAGCTTCTGACTATTATAAATAAGACTGATATGAACATAGTGGAGCATGTGTCCTTGTTATCTGTTGGAGCATCTTTTGGGTATATGCCCAGGAGCAGTACTTAAAAAGTAAAGAAATAAAAAACGTGAATACATCTATTTCTGATGAAAAGTAAAATTATATTTAGATATATTTATTAAAATACAGAGGGATAATTTCAAATATATTGGAGAAAACTTCCTTCAGCAAATGAGGATAACCATGTTGTAAATGGATAAAAGAATATTCAGAAGTTCAAGTTTTCTCAAGATTTAGGTCTCCCATATGAATATGTAAAATGGCGAGAAAAAAAAAGGTGTTGAGGGAGAATAAATGATGAAAGTCACACAGGCACTGAAAGTGTGGGATGGTAAATCAACAACAAAATAGGATATTCTGAGTGGAGTTAAATATTTGAATGTGATAAATGATATTACAATGCATTCAGTTCAGAATGCTAAATCAAAAAAGAAAAGAAAAACTTAAAATATAGAGGTTGAATATAGTTATTATATAGAAATGGAATAATTTCATTCATATCAAAATAAAAACATCACATACAAATTAGGTAAAATAACACCCAAAATTAAAGCATTGAGGAAAACTTATTTATGAATGTCTTCTGAAAGTACAAATAAAACCCTAGTTACACAGAATTTATATTATAAAAATAAATAAAACATTAAGTACTTTAAGTAAAATAACATTATTGATTAAAGTAATGCATATAATTGAAATAAAAATGAATTTTATAATATTCCAAAATAGTCTATTCATTGAAAAAAGGATGTTTTCTTTTTTTCTTTATTGGATATTTTTTAATTTACATTTCAGATGTTATCCCCATTCTCGGTTTCCTGTCCATAAACCACCTATCCCATCCCCATCCCCCTACTTCTATGAGGGAATTCCTCCACCCATCCACCCACCCATTCCACCTCTCTGTCCTGACATTCTGCTACACTGGGCATTGAGCCTTGGTAGGACCAAGGGCTTCTCCTCCCCTTTGTGCCCAACAAGGCCATCCTCTGGTACATAAGGAGTTGGAACCATGGGTCTGTCCATGTGTACTCTTTGGATGGTGGTTTAGTTCTTGGTAGCTCTGGTGGGGTCTGGTTGGTTGGTATTGTTGTTCAAATGGGATTGCAAACCCCTTAAGCTCCTTCGATTTTTTTCTCTAACTCTTCCAATGGAGATCCCTCAGTTCAATGCTTGACTGCTAGCATCCACCTCTGAATTTGTCCTGCTCTGGCAGGGTCTCTCAGGAGATGGCTACATCAGGCTCCTGTCAGCATATACTTCCTAGAATCAGCAAAAATGTTTAGATGTGGTGGCTGTATGTATATTGGCTGAAACATCCAGGCGGAGTCTCTGGATGGCCTTTTCTTCAGTCTCTGCTCAAAACTTTGTCTCTGTATTTCATCCTAGGAATATTTTTGTTCCCCCTTCTAAGGACTGAAGCATCTGTCCTTTGTACATTCTTCTTCTTGAGCTTCATGTGGTCTGAGAAAGAATCTTGGGTAATCCAAGCTTTTGGGCTAATATCCACTTATCAGTGAAAGCATACCATAGGTGGTGGTGGTGGTGGTGGTGGTGGTGGTGGTGGTGGTGGTGGTGGTGGTGTGTGTGTGTGTGTGTGTGTGTGTGTGTGTGTGTGTGTGTGTGTGTGTGATTGGGTTACCTCACTCAGGATGATATTTTGAAGGTCCATCCATTGACCTATGAATTTCATGAAGTCATTGTTTATGATAGTTAAGAAGTATTCCATTGTGTAAATGTTACACATTTTTCTGTATCCATTCCTCTATTGAAGTACATCTGTGTTCTTTCCAGCTTCTCCTATTATAAATAAGACTGCTATGAACATAGTGGAACATGTGTCCTGGCTATAGGTTGGGAAAACTTTTGGGTATATACCCAGGAACGGTATAGCTGGGTCCGCAGGTAATACTATGTCCAGTTTTCTGAGGAACCTCTAGACTTATTTCCAGAGTGGTCGTACCAGCTTGCAATTGAGGAATATTCCTTTTTCTCCATATCCTTGTCAGCATCTGTTTTCACCTGAGTTTTTGAACTTAGCCATTCTTACTGGTATGATGTAGTATCTCGGGTTGTTTTGATTTGTGTTTCCCTGATGACAAAGGATGTTGAACATTTCTTTAGGTGCTTCTCAGTCATTCCATATTCCTCAGATGAGAATCTTTGTTTAGCTCTGTACCCCATATTTTAATAGGATTATTCAAGTCTCCAGTGTCTAACATCTTGAAGTTATTTTTTATATATTGGATATCATCCCTATATTGGATCTAGGATTGGTAAAGATTCTTTTTCAATCTGTAGGTTGCTCTTTTGTCCTAATGACAGTGTCGTTTGCCTTACAGAAGCTTTGCAATTTTATGAGGTCTCATTTCTCAATATCTGATCTTAGACATAAGCCATTGGTGTTCTGTTCAGTAAGTTTTCCTCAGGGCCTGTGTGCTCGAGGCTCTTGCCCACTTTTTCTTCTATTAGTTTGAGTATATCTGATTTTACGTGAAGGTCCTAGATCCACTTGGGCTTGAGCTTTGTACAAGGCAATAAGAAAGGATGGATTTGCATTCTTTTCCCTGATGACCTCCAGTTGTACCAGCACAATTTGTTGAAAATGTTATCTTTCTTCCATTGGATAGTTTTAACTCCTTTGTCAAAGATCAAGTGACCATAGTTGTGTGGGTTCATTTCTGAGTCTTCAATTCTATTCCATTTAACTACCTGCCTGTCTCTGTACCAATACCATACAGTTTTTATCACTATTGCACTGTAATATAGCTTGAACTCAGGGATGGTGGTTGGCCAAGAAATTATTTTATTGTTGAGAATAGGTTTTGCTATCCTGGATTTTTTGTTATTTCAAGGAATTTGCAAATTGCTTGTTTTAACTCTATGAAGAATTGAGTTGGAATTTTGATTAGGATTGCATTGAATCTGTAGATTGCTTTTAGTAAGATGGTCATTTTTACTATATTAATCCTGCCAACCCAAGTGCATGGGAGATCTTTCAATCTTCTGAGTTGTTCTTCAGAGACTTGAAGTTTTTGTCATACAGATCTTTCACTAACTTGGTTAGAATCACACCAACATATTTTATATTATTTATGAATATTGTGAAGGGTGTTGTTTCCCTAACTTCTTTCTCATCCTGTTTGTCCTTTGACTAGAGGAAGGATACTGGTTTGATTGAGTTAATTTTATATCCAGCCACTTTGCCAAAGTTGTTTATCAGGTTTAGTAGTTCTCTGGTAGAACTTTTGGTGTCACTTAAGTATACTATCACATCCTCTGCAAAGGATTTGATTTCTTCATTTCCAATTTGTATCTTTTTGACCTCCTTTTGTTGTCTGATTGCTCTGGCTAGGACTTCGAGTACTACATTGAATAAGTAGGGAGAGAGTGGGCACCCTTTTCTAGTCCCTGATTTTACTGGGATTGCTTCAAGTTTTTCTCCATTTAGTTTGATATTGGATATTGGTTATTGGTTTGCTGTATATTGCTTTTATTATGTTTAGGTATAGGCCTTGAATTCCCAATCTTTCCAATACTTTTAACATGAAAGGGTGTTGAATTTTGTAAAATCCTTTCACAGCATCTAATGACAAGGCAATGTGTTTTTTTTTCCTGTGAGTTTTTTTATATAGTAGATTACATTGATGGATTTCCATATATTTAACCATCCCTGCATCCCTGGGATAAAGTCTACTTGTTCGTGATGGATGGTCATTTTGATATTTTCTTGGACTCTGTTTGTGAGAATTTTATTCAGTAATTTTGCATTGATATTCATAAAAGAAATTGGTCTAAAGTTTTATTTCTTTATTGGACCTTTGTTTGATTTAGGTATTTTGGCTTCATACAAGGAATTGGGTGGTGTTCCTTCTGTTTCTATTTTGTGGAATAGTTTGGACAGTATTGTTATTAGGTCTGCTCTGAAGGACTCGTAGAATTCTCCACTAAACCCATCTAGTCCTGTGCTTTTTTGGTTGGGAGACTTTTAATAACTACTTTTATTTCTTTAGGAGTTCTAGGACTGTTTAGATGGTTTAGCTGATCCTGCTTTAACTTTGGTACCTCGTATTTGTTTAGAAAATTATCCATTTTCTCCAGATTTTGCAGTTTTCTTAAATATAGGCTTTTGTAATAGGATCTGGTGATTTTTTGAATTCTCTCAGATTCTGTTGTTATATCTCCCTTTTTCACTTCTGATTTTGTTAATTTGGATACTCTCTTTCTCTGTGCACTCTGCTTATTCCAGAAAAGGGTTTAGCTATCATTTTTATTTTCCTTAAGAATCAGTTCCTGATTTTTATGATTCTTTGTATAGTCCTTCTTATTTATACTTTGTTGGAATCAGCCCTGTGCTTGATTATTTCCTGAAGTCTACTCCTTTTAGGTGTATTTGCTTATTTTTGTTCTAGAGCTCTTAGGTGTGCTGTCAAGCTCTTAGTGTATGTTCTCTCCGATTTCTTTTTGGAGGCACTCAGAACTATTAGTTTTCCTCTTAGCATGGATTATATTGTGTCCCATAAGTTTGGGTATGTTGTGCCTTCATTTTCATTAAATTCTAAAAAGTCTTTAATTTCTTTATTTTTTCCTTGACAAGTTTCATTGTGTGGAGCATTGTTCAGCTTCCATATGTATGTGGGCTTTCTGTAGCTTTTTGTTGTTATTGAAGACCAACCTTTGTCTGTGGTGATCTAATAGGATGCATAGGATTATTCCAATCTTCTTGTATCTTTTGAGGCCTGTTTTGAGATCGATTACTTGGTCCATTTTGGAGAAGGTAACATGAGGTGCTGAGAGAAGGTGTATTCTTTTGCTTGAGGATGAAATCTGTTAAATGGATTGGGTTGACAACTTCTGTTAGTTTTTTCTGTGCCTCTCTTCAGTTTCTGTTTCTATAATCTGTCTGTTGATGAGGTGTGGAAGTCACCCATATGTGAAGAGTAATGTGTGCTTTAGCAAGGTTTCTTTTATGAATGTAGGTGCCTTATATTTGGAACATAGATATTCAGGATTGAGAGTTCATCTTGGCGGATTTTTCCTTCAACGAATATGAAGTGCCCTTCCTTATCTTTTTTGATAACTTTTGATTGAAAGTCGATTTTAGTTGATATTAGAATGGTTATTCCAGCTTGTTTCTTGGAACCAATTGCTTGGGAAATTGTTTTCCAGTCTTTTACTCTGAAATAGTGTCCATCTTTTTCCACTGAGGTGTGTTTCTTGTATTCAGCAAAACCCTGAGTCCTCTTTATGTACCCAATGTTTTAGTCTATGTCTTTTTATTGGGGAATTGAGTCCATTGATGTTGAGAGATATTAGAGACCAATGATCTTTGTTTCCTGCTATTTTTGTTGGTAGAAGTGGCTATTTTCTTTCAGATTAGTTGAAATTAAATTACTTTCTGGTTTTTTCTTGGGTGTAGTTTCCCTCCTTGTGTTGGTGTTTTCCATTTATTATCCCTTGCAGGGCTGGATTTGTGGAAATTATATTGTGTACATTTAGTTATGTCATCAAATATGGTGGTTTCTCTATCTATGTTAATTATGTTAATTGAGAGTTTGGCTGAATAGTAGCCTGGACTGGCATTTGTGTTCTCTTAGGGTTTGTATAACATCTGTCCAAGATCTTCTGGCTTTTATAGTCTCCTTTGAGAAATATGGTGTAATTCTGATAGGTCTGCCTTTATATGATACCTGACATTTTCCCTTACTGCTTTTAATATTCTTTGTTTTGTTTGTTTGGTGTTTTGACTATTATGTGACAGGAGGAATTTCTTTTCTGGTCCAATCTATTTGGAGTTCGGTAGGCTTCTTGTATTTTTATGGTCACTTCTTTCTTTAGGTTAGGGATTTTTCTTCCTATAATTTTGTTGAAGATATTTACTGGCCCTTTAATTTGGGAATCTTTGCTCTCCCTTAAACTTCATATACTTATGTTTGATCTTCTCATTGTGTCTCTGATTGCCTAGATGTTTTGGTTTAGGAGCTTTTTGAGTTTTGTATTTTCTTTAACAGTTCTGTCAATGTTTTCTATGGTATCTTCTGCCCCTGAAATTCTCTCTTCTATATCTTGTATTGTACTGGTAATGCTTGCATCTATGACTCCTGATATCTTTCCTAGGTTTTCTCTCTCCAGGTTTGCCTCCCTTTTTGATTTTTTTAATTGTTTCTATTTCCATTTTCAGTTCCAGAATGGTTTTGCTCAATTCTATCACCTGTTTTGTTGTGTTTTCCTACAACTCTTTAAGGGATTTTTGTGTTTCCTCTTTCAGGGCCTCTACCTGTTTACCTCTGTTGTCCTGTATCTCTTTAAGGGAGTTATTTATGTCTTTCTTAAAGTCCTCTAACATCATCATGAATTGTAGTTTTAAATCAAAATCTTGCTTTTCTGGTGTGTTGGGGGTATCCAGGGCTTGCTGTGGTGGGGGAAGTGGGTTCTGATGATGCCAAGTAGGTTTGGTTTCTGTTGCTTAGGTTCTTGTCCTTGCCTCTCATCTTCTGCTTATCTCTAGTGTTAGCTGGTCTTGCTGTCTCTGACAGTGTCTTGTCCCTCTTATAAGCCTGTGTGTCAGCACTCCTGAAGACTGGCTTTTTTTTTTTTTTTGGTGGGATCTGGATACAGAGAGCTGTGTCACAGGGTCAGCTCAGGGCACAGACAGAAACCAGAATAATCTGGTCCCAGACTACTTCTTGGTGCCTGTGTCCAGAAGGCTCACTGTGGGTTCCTCTTGAGCCAGGAATGTGAGTAGAAGTGGTGGTGGACTCACCTGTACTCTCAGGATTGTCTGCACTTCTGAAATTCCAGCTTTCTCCCCATGGGGTTTTAATACAGAGAGCTGTGTCCCAAGGTCAGCTCTGGGCACAGGCAGAAGCTGGAAGTATCCTGTCCCAGACTGCGTGTCCTGAGGGCTCTGGGTAGGTCCTCAGAGCAGAAGCGGTAGTATTACCTGTGCTTTCAGGTGTGACAGCTCTCCTGGAGAGCAGGTTTCTTTTGGTGGGATCTGGGTATAGAAAGTTGTGTCACAGGGTCAGCTTTGAGCACAGGCAGAAACTAGAAGGGAGGACTTATCTTTAAAAGGAATGCGGGCTACACATATCTGTGGGTATAAGGACAGATACTTATACTGTAGTTAGGAATTACGTTGGTTTAGTAATATTATGAATCCAAGTCCCAACATATATTTCTATAAAAGACTTTTTCATTTAAGGCTCAGGAAATATTGAAGAAGAGGGGGTGAAAATGATTTAAGTGCCAAAGGATGGGAGAATTTGCTGGGTGGCTGTAACTCCTAGTATTGTCAGACATCACAATAAAGTCTTGCCAACATGACTGTGTAAACATGAGCTGACCAGAGACAGCAATTATAGTCATGCCAAAGTAGACATGGAAATCCCAAGAGATCTTGACTCTATACACAAAAAAATTACAGGCAACAAAAATTTTTATAAATGAGAAAAATGCCTTCCATAGAGAATGATACACCAAGGTCAGCCCTAAAACTTATTTATAAGTATCATTATATAAGCTCAGCAGATTATATATACATGTAGCAACAGTTAATAAAAAAGGAGCCATGAATTTGCAAATGAGCAAGGAACAGTGCTTGTAGAGAAGAAGTGAAAGGATAAATGTTTGTAATCTTTAAAGTAAAGAAATAAATTGGAGGGGCTGGAGAAATGGGTCAGTGGTTAAGAGCACTGACTGCTCTTCCAGAGGTCCTGAGTTCAATTCCCAGCAACCATATAGTGGCTCACAACCATCTGTAATGGATCTGATGCCCTCTTCTGATGTGTCTGAAGACAGCTACAGTGTGCTCATATTCTTTAAATAAATAAATATTTAAAAAAGAAATAAATTGGAAAAAACATAAAAATGAATTGGGTGAGTATTTAAATAAAGTTCCTTACAAAGATTACTAATAGTGGTGTGTGTTTATGGTTCCATAGTTTTTTCTTCCCCAATTTTAGTTGAAAAAGGGTTGATTCCTATGGCAGTAGTATTGAGGTACTTGAATCCTGATGAGTAGCACCTAGTTTAAACTCTTCTGTCACTAGTTAAGTGCTCTCCAGTTATCCTTTAATTTCTTTCACCATACTAGAAGAAATTATAGATTAAGCCACCATCACCTATCCATAACTCCATTCTTTTTTTTTTTTTTGTTATTTTTTTTTCCGGAGCTGGGGACCGAACCCAGGGCCTTGCGCTTCCTAGGCAAGCGCTCTACCACTGAGCTAAATCCCCAACCCCCATAACTCCATTCTTTATACCATAATTATGATTCCTTGCCATGGTACACATACCCACCAGGTGTATTTCTGTCTTCTTCCCTAAGCCACATATTTCTCACCAGCCCTGAAGTAATGTAAACTATGACTTAGCCTTCAGAGTGTATAGTAATTAAATTTCTCTTTGTAAACACACAAACCCACCTGCCTCTGGGCAAGACTAGGCCAAGTTCCAGCTTCACACAGGAACATTCTTGAGTAGAAAATTCTCAGACTGATGCTTGCTAGCCAATAGATTTAAAGGTTAATATGCTTAGTCAGTACATTTGAGCTGTCATCTTGCAGAGGTAACATGTGCCCCTAAAAAGTATGAAAACTGCTTGTAATAACCATTGGGGTTGCCTTCTAAACAACCTTGTAGCCTTGAAGGTTGATCCTGAGGTACTGGAAAATAAATCTCTTGCTTTTGCATCTAGCTGCATTTCAGTGTCTCACTAGCGGGTATCTCAAGTAAGTACCACTGACTGATGGTTGGGGTCTAACATTTGGGCACTTTATCTGGGATTCGAGGAGACCCCAGTGACCACATACTAAACTGATCGAAGGGAAGAAGTCAGATCTCAGCAACAGGTACTTATATGTTTGTCTTTGTTTGTTTCTCTGTCTTTTGCTTTCACTTTTGCCTTGCTCAGTGTCAGCTGAAAAGACACTGGTCTGGTATGGTCAATTGTAGTGGACAGACATACCTTAATGCCATGACTATGGGGAGTCTGGAGACACTTTCCAGCCCACCCCCAACTGCTGGAGGGAGTCTTAGTGGCCTGATTATCTGGTTTCTGCCACTTGTCAGGGTGAACTGCCTGTATAACCTGGTTTCTGTGCTCCTGGCAGGGGAGAATTGTCTGGATGTTGATGATCTTTTTCTTTGTTGGTGTTGGTTATATCAATCTGTGTTCTTGGACTTGGACTGACAATATTTTTGTACAGGGGATAGACTGCATCTACCCTGTTATATATCCTAGTTAATTACTGGAGGGAAGTTAGGGAAAGAGGAGAAAACTTGTCAGTAGTAGTAAAGAAGGGTAGGTTATTTACTCTCTACTCCTCCGAATGACCTACTTTCAGAGTATAGTGGCCATCCTTAGGGGCCTTCAATTTGCAGGTGATCAAAGTAGTAAAGAGTCTTTAGACCAGGATCCCTTGGGCACATAGACCAAACACCCTATATAATTACCTGACAGGATCTAGTGGAAGACTCCCCCCTCTTGAATAAAAGTCTTCTGGTATCTAAGACTCTCATAGGTCCTAGCCATGAAGGAGAAGAACCCAATAGAGAACAATAAGTCTATAAAGAAGAACATCCTCCAGGATCCTTCCATAGCATATCTGCTGCTGATAGATCCTCCACCCCCTTCCATAGCTCCAGTTCCCTTGGCCCCTCCTCAAGTATCTCCCCTGAACTCTCACCCCTTCCTCTGGTTCCAGCAAGGGGGAATGGAGGAAGGAACCCTAGGAATTGGAACCAGCCATGGGTACCAGGAACTAAAGGCCCATTTCACCCAACACAACAGTGGCGTTCCCCCTCCGAGCTCATGGGACCACAGATGAGGATGGCAATCAGGATATGCAATATTGGCTTTTCTTTTAGGCCAACTTGTATAACTGGAAGGCCCAACATGCCCCCACTCTTAAGATAACCCCAAGGAGTTGATTAAACTCTTTGAGTCTGTTTTATTTTCTCATTAACCCACCTGGGATGATACCCAGCAACTCATGAGAGTTCTCTTCCCCACTGAGGAGAGAGAAAGGACCCTCAATGAGACCTGAAAAAAATGTGCCCTTGGACACAGGAATTCCCTTGGAAAACCCAGCAGTCATTGCCACAGGATTCTCTTTAACCCATTCTGATTGGGACTTTAATTTAGCCAAAGGTAAGAAGCACCTTAAGGTCTGTCTTCAGGGATCTGTTGGCAGGTCTCAAGGCAACAACCCAGCAGACCACAAATTTGACCCCAGAAGTGAGGAGCACATAGCTGCTATGACAATGGCTTTTATAAATTAGGCTAGTAGACATATCAGGAAAAAGCTTCAGATCTAGAGGAGTTACAAGCTAACATCCCTATTCTGAGGGATGTAGTGCAGATTGCTGAGAAAGTCTACCAAAACAGGGAGACCAAGGAGGAGAAAGAGCAGAGAAAGAGAAAGGAAAAAGAAGAAAGAGAGCTGAAAAAGAAAAGAAACAGGAAAGGAATCTTGGCTATGGTGATTAGGGAAAGCAGAGAAGAGATACTCCAACCAAAGAGAGACAGAAAACCCCTTGAAAAGGACCAGTGTGCATATTGCAATGAGAGAGACCACTGGGTCCAAGAGTGCCCTAACAAACTGAAGCCAGGGGCAGGCAATCCCAGGACTTAGGAAAAGTGCCTTCAACTGGCAAAGGTGTTAGCCCTGGGGGGAGAGGACAGAGTTCGGCCCCCCTCCCCAAACCCCAGGTAACTCTGAGAGTGGAGGGGAAACCCACTCAATTCTTGGTGGACAAAGAGGCTAAACACTTGGTCCTCCTCCAAGTCTTTGGCCCTGCTTCCAAGAAAAGATCTTGGGTCCAAGGATCCACTAGCCCCCAAATATATTCCTGGACTGTCTGAGAAACAGTGGACCTAGGGATAGGCCAGGTATCCCATTAAATTATGGTAATCCCAGACTGTCCCTACCCTTTGTTGGAGTGAGACTTACTCTAAAAGATGGGGTCCTGGATATATTTCCTGCCCAACTGGCCACAGAAAACTGGCTCAAAAGGAGCATCCATACATGTTCTGATTACCAGGCTAGATGATGAGTATAAATTATTTGAAACCACATTTACTCAGAACCAGGACTAGATTTGGTGGTTGGAAACATTTCTATCAGCCTGGGAGGAAGTGGAGAAGTTGGACAAAGCCAAATATCATCCTCCAATTGTGGTAGAATTCAAGGCACAAGCTACCCCAATGTCTCTCAGACAATACGCTATTCTCAGGAGGCATGAGAAGACATTAAGCCACATATCTCCAGGATCCTCCAACTTGGGGTGTTGGATAAGTGCTGTTCTACCTGGAAAACAATGCTCCTGTTAGTTAGGAAGCCAGGCACTAATGATTATCGCTCAGTCCAGGACTTACAAGAGGTAAAACATCTAGTGTAAAACATCCACCCTACTGTGCCTAACCCCTACACTCTATTGAGTTCTTTACCACATTTCAGAATTTGGTACAGTCTTAGACTTGAAAGATGCTTTCTTCTGCCGGCCATTGGCACTGCAAACTCAGAATACTTCACCTTTGAATGGAAAGACTTAAAGGATGGGACCTCAGGTCAGTTGACTTGGACTAAATTCTCCACTGCTTGGGCTCAATCTAGTCCAAACCTGACCTGGAGTTATATCCCATCCAGTGAGCTTATTCAATGTGCTTACAAAGGCAGGCAGATCTCTGAGTTCATTTGAAATGAGAAGAAAACTGTCCTTGCTTTCTTTTTCTGAGAATCAAGTAACTAAGGCACAAAATGCTGATTCATGGGAGAATCAAAAGGAAACCTGGGGTGGATGATTGAATTGTAATTTGTAAATAAATGATTCAGCATTGGTCTGAGAGTGTTGAACTGCCTAGAGATAAAGATGGGGAGATGGAGAGGGAGAGGGAGGGAGAAAAAGAGTTCTTGAGTAGAGCACAGGTGTCAGCCTGTACCCATGATTTGACTTTGAGTCACCCTTTTCACTGATCTTGAACACACCTTCCTCAGAACCCCTCTCCAAGCAGAGGCTGGTCCTTGGCAAACTAATGTAATAGAGACGTAATCTATGGCTAGTATGGAGATTTCTATTCAACAACTCACATTTTCTAAGAGTCTTATTATTAGACAATACTGCTGTTCACAGTATTTATTTTAAATTGTGCTTGAATTAACTTACAAACTAGTGAGATTTCATAAGCCTTTTTCATATATCCTTTATTCTGGTTAAACCATCTAGTTACTACTCCCATTGTTCCATTATTCTAGCTCCTCATTTCAGGTGCTGCATGGTCACTTTTATACATTACAGTTACTAGATGCCGGTTCCTTAGCATTACTTATGTTGAAGTGGACAGGAGTGGTCTTTAATGGTGTTGCTGTCTTTGAGTCATTTCTACTTCTATTGGTAGACCCAATAAAACTTATTGACTAACCTGTACTTTAATGGTATCTATATTTTGGTGTGTCTTTGGGTCTTTATGGGGGGGTAACTAAATGAATATTGTGATTCAACACCCTACCCACACCTAAGATGCAGGGAAAATCTCACAACAAATGGAAAAATATAAGAGTAAGAGTTTATAAATGGGTGTTGCAAAAGGATAGCTTCTAGACATGGCATACTTATGACACATGAACTCACAGTAGCTGTGATTTCCACATAACAGTTCCAAAGATCAAGCACTTTAAAATTTCCAATATGACATGGAAGTTATTTCTGATACCCCATCTCATCTAATATGCCAATGGAAGTCAATGGCTACTGAAGGCTACTATTGTCACATAATTGGGGAAGGTAAACTTTGGTCAGCCTTTCATACCCAAGTCCGTGATCTCTGAGACATGAACATATAGACAAGAAAAAAAAGTCTTGATTTGTTTTAAAAATTAAAAGACATGGAGTTAGAAGGTAAGTTTTGTTGCAGGACTTAGGCAGAATCAAAGAGCATTGGTTGGAAGTAGGTATGAATAATATGCATATGAAATTTTTATGAAATAAAAGAACCCTGCCTTTCTTGATATACTTTAAAGCTTTAAATCTATTCAATCTTTAGCTCTAACCATTGACTGCACAAAGAAAAATGTTCTATATATCAACTACCCCAAAATGTGAACCAATAAATATCTGTTAGCTCACAAAGTTTCTAAACTTCCAGAACGTGCAATGCCCCCATGTGTTCACTGCCAAATCTCTCTTGGCTGGTTCAAGCCCTGGGGAGTGGTTTTAAGTAGTTCTCTTTCTTAAGATGGGCTACTAGCTCACATGTTTATGACACCTTATATGGTCTGCATAGAAGTTTCTAAATTGAGAATTAATTTAAAAAAGCAAATTCCATTAATATTCTCAATGAGGGTATGTGAAATAGTCATTTCTATACCTTCAGTTGAATCCAGCATCTCACCACCACCTGTGATTCAGGGACTGTAAACAGGTCTAAACTTTTGAAGAGGAAAAAGAAAACAAAACAAGAAATACATAGATACATTGTAATCCGACCTCAGCAAGAAACAATTAAACTCAACAGAGGTGATTATATACGTATTTAAAACATTTTATATTTGGGCACCTCTATTTTTTCTTCTTTTCTTGCATATTTTCTTTATTTACATTTCAAGTGTTATCCCTTTTCCTGGTTTTCACTTCAGAAATTCTCCCTACATACCCCCACCCCTTGCCTTTAGAAGGGTGCTCCCCCCCCCACCTACACACTCCCTTCCACCTCCCTACCCTGGCATTCCCCTATGCTGGGGCATTGAGTCTTCACAGGACCAAGGGTCTCTCCTCCCAATGATGCTCTACATGGTCCATTTTCTGCTACATATGCAGCTGAAGCCATGGGTTGCTCCATGAGTACTCTTTGATTGGTGGTTTAGTCCCTGGGAGCTCTGTGGTGTCTAGTTGATTGGTATTGTTGTTCTTCCTGTGGGGTTGAACATAGGAAGTTAGCTCAGGCCTTTCTCTAACTCCTCCATTGGGGATCCCATTCTCAGTCTAATGGTTAGCTGCAAGCATCCGCCTCTGTATTTGTGAGGTTCTGGCAATGCCTCTCAGGAGATAGCTATATCAGGCTTCTGTCAGCAAGCACTTCTTAGCATCCTCAATATTGACTGGGTTTGGTGACTGCATGTGGGATGGATCCTCAAGTGTGGAAGTCTCTGAATGGTCTTTCCTTCAGTCTCTGCTACAAACTTTTTCTCATAATACTCAACATATTTCATCCTGTGAGTATTTTGTTCCCCCTTCTAAAAAGTACTAAACCATCCACATTTTTGTCTTTCTTATTCTCGAGCTTCATGTGGTCTATAAATTGTATCTTGGGTATTCTGAGCTTTTGGTCTAATATCCACTTATCATTGAGTACATATCATGTGAGTTTTTTTGTGATTGCGTTACCTCACTCAGGTTGATATTTTCTAGTTCCATTCATTTGCCTATGAATTTCATGAAGTAATTTTTTTAATAGCTGAGTAGTACTCCATTGTGAAATGTACCACATTTTCTTTATCCATTGATCTGTTGAAGTACATCTGGGTTCTTTCCAGCTTCTGGCTATTGTTAATAAGGCTGCTAAGAACAAAATGGAGCATGTGTGCTTATGATATGTTGGAGCATCTTTTGGGTATATGCCAAGGAGTGGTATATCTGGGACCTCAGGTAGTACTGTGTCCAATTTTGTGAGAAACCTTTAGACTGATTTCCAGAGTAGTTGTACCAGCTTGCAATCCCACCAACAGTGAAGGAGTATTCCTCTTTCCACACATCCTCACCAGCATCCTCTATTACTTGAGTTTTTGATCTTCATCATTCTAACTTCAGTCAACATATAGAAGAATGTAAATTGATCCGTTTATATTGCATTATCAAAAGTACAAGTCCAAGTGGATCAAGGATATTGACATAAAATCAAATACACTGAAACTAATAGAAGAGAAAGTGGGGAAGTACCTTGAACACATGGACACAGGTGAAAATTTCCTGAACAGAACACCAATGGCTTATGCTCTAAGATCAAGAATTGACAAATGGGACCTCATAAAACTGCAAAGCTTCTTTAAGGCAAAGGACACTGTTAATAGGACAAAACAGCAACCAACAGATTGAGAAAAGATCTTTACCAATCCTACATCTGATAGACAGACATATCCAATATATATAAAACACTAGATGTTAGACTCCAGATAATTCAATAACCCTATTAAAAGTGGAGCACAGAGCTAAACAAAGAATTCTCAACTGAGGAATATTGAATGGCCACAAAGCACCTAAAGACATGTTCAACATCCTTAGTCATCAGAATGCAAATCAAAACAATGCAAGTCTACCTCACACCAGTTTTGTCTTACAATAAGAGATGGTGGTGTTTTAGCATGATCACCCAGAGTGGTTAACCTTGAGATATAAGAGCCAAACAACTTGTCCAGAACTATTACATACTACCTTTCTATTGAATGGGCAATATCTACATGAATATAAAGGAAAATACTATTACTGTTTAGACTTGTTAGAATATAAGCTTTTTAAGATAGATGCACAGAATTTTAGATTGTTTACATGAGTGGCTAGTTTTGTTTATTAAAAAACGTGGTTTTAGATAATTTAATATAAAGCAGATATGCTATGGCAACCATTACTACAAATATTTGTTCTTTTAAGATTACTTGGAATATACCCTTTATGCTCAGTTTTCCATTAAGTGTTTAGATTGGGGAAGGGATGTAAAGAATGTAGCTACTCTGTTAAGAGTGACATTTTTATAACTAGGACTAAAGAATTTTCTCTGCAGAATAAAATTGATTGATAAGTAAGGATGAAAGGATGTCATCTTTTATTCCCATGTACTCCTTTTCTAACAAAATACCAATTTAAATTGACTGGCAAGCTAATATGGCATCACTCATATACACCTGGTATATGGTATATTTGACCAATTGTTGTCAGACTTATATTTAGGCAACATTTAGTACATTTTTCTGAATGTTTAAATGTGTGGCTCTTGAGAAATGTCATGTAGTTTTTAGTCTGTTACAGGACGCTAATGCTTCTTTCATAAGGAACTAGTAATGACCTCACTTAAAGTTATTTTATGCACAATTTTAATTTGATGCCCTGTACTCTTTGAGAATTACAAAAGATCAGATATTGTTGGAGCAGGAGTAGCAAAATTCACCACCAGCAATTCTTATAGTCATTTCACTACAGTACTACATTTCACGAAAATAAAAACTTTAATACTTAAATAGAATTCCTTATTGTTGATTTTAGAGAAGTATATATTATTGTATTTCTGTTCACAAGAGCAATTTTGTAATCAAAAGATAATAACACATGTGATTAAACCAGGAATGGTTAATGTTGTATGATTGGCACTTGGGAGGCAGATGCAGGTGGTTATTTTTGAGTTGGGGCCCAGTCTGTGAAACAGATGAGGAAGGAACGAAAGAAGGAAGGAAGGAAAGATGGAAAGAAAGAAAGGAAGTAAGAAAGAAAAAAGAAAGAAAGGAAGGAAGGAAGGAAGGAAGGAAGGAAGGAAGAAAGGAAGAAAAATAAAGAAGGAAAGAGAAAGGAAGGAAGGAAGAGAGAAAGAAAGAAAGAAAGAAAGAAAGGATGTGCCATAGGTCCTGAATACCCCAATAATTGGAACAAAATTCTAGTTAATTTGTATATTGGTCAACAACCATTTTTTCTTTACCAATTAAAACAAGAAAGTATATTTCACTTGTTCTCTAGTTCCTGATAGAGAATTTGTATTCTACATTTGAGTTTAATGCTATGAAGCTGTAACTCTGGGTAGTCTTTTCAATCTGTTGAGGATTACTTACTTTTGATGTACATTGGTCCTCATGAATAGATAGATAAGAGAGAGAGAGAGAGAGAGAGAGAGAGAGAGAGAGAGAGAGAGAGAAAGAGAGAGAATATTACTGGAACAGTTAATTCAGCTCCCAAAAATTACATGGAAACCCGCATGTCTGTAAGATTCTGAGGGTCTCTGCCCCCTGCTGGCTTTGTTTGGTGAATAAAGTTTTCAGCACCCAATGGCTGGGCAGGGAGACAGAGGTTGGGCTTTATATTTTCTAGGCTAGGGAACCATGATAGGGAGGAGGATTTAGAATCTCCATGTGAGGGGAAGCAGGAAGATCAGACTTGAGAGCTGCAGAAGGGAAATCATACAGCCATGTAAGAGCATGGGAAGAGCAGTCCCAGTGAATACTCCCCTGATTGAGTCTCGGGTAGCAAAGACGGAATATATATTTTAGTAATAATTCATAAGTATCAGAGGGGAGGGAGTAGCAACATAGAAGCTTGGGAGTAGCCATTAAGCTGCTTAGGGCATATTAAAATAAGGCGCTGTGTGTGTGTGTGTGTGTGTGTGTGTGTGTGTGTGTGTGTGTGTGTGTGTGTGTATTCATTTGGGAATCCACAACATTAGGGCACTAGTGAGAAGCACTAGTGGGGACTTTAGAGCAGATTAACTTACTACCACTACACACAATGAGCCAAAGAATGAAAAGGACCCACGATTAGAACAAACTCCAACAGTTAGATTGAGGCCAAGCAGAGCAATTTAGTCAGAAGCTGAGAGAAGGCAATTTGAATCAAACAGCTTGGACCCGAGTCAGAACAGCTGAATTGAAATAACCAGCCAGAGTTCAGGAAAAAAAATAGGAAAAGTGAGCTTATTCAGCAGTAAACCTCTAAGACAACAATTACATCTGGCCAATAAAAATTACATTTACAAGACATCCACAAACCTGCCCTTCTGTGAGATATTAATACTAAATATTGAGACCTAGGAAAAATATTAAGGCCCAGGTGGATGTTAAGGCCTATGTAAAAAAAATTAAGGCCTAAATGGCATCTTTATGACCAGGTATAATGTTAAGGCCTAAGTAATAGTTACCTTGGTAACATGCCATTATAAGGAAACTTTCTCATATGTTACTGATGTCACTGGGAAACTTTCTAATGCCAAATTGATTACATATTCTGTTATGTTCTGAAACATAACCAATCCCAATAGAAGTCAGTAGAAGTGCTTTGTACAATTGCCCACAATATGTATGGAGCCAAGATAAGAACTCAGCAGCACTCCCTGCACAATTGGTTTTGTTTATATGTGTATAAGGTTTTATAGTATTTTCCTTTATAAGATGTTCATGGGATATGGACCCGAAATAAAAGAGGCACCTGATGCTATTTAGAATATGACTTCCATTTTGTGTAAAGTAATGTTTAAGTTCCCAAGATCTCCCTGAGAACTGACTTTCTACTTGGCAGAAAGATACGTGCACATAGATAAATGACATCCTGGTTGGTAAGGTAAGACATGAATGTTAGACAAGACAAGTCTCCTGCTGTAGTTGAATATCCCAAACAATGGAAATAGAATAAATGTACAACAGCGAATTGTTCTTAAGAAAATCTCTATCCCTAAATCCTGATTAGTGAAATAACTTGACACATGTTTGTGGATTCGGGGCTTAAACGTCCCTGTAGGATCTTAGCTCACATTCACATTCAATTCTCAAATCTGGACCATGGTCTGGTTGATAAGTTCCAGAGTATTATGTTCAATAAACTATCCATGTCTGACTGAAATTGGTGTTTGGTTTGTGGGCACTCCTGCACCCCCAACACTAACTAAGCAATATGGTACTCAAGCCCCCGTTTACTATTTTTCATTAGTTATTTGTGATCATTTGGGTGTGCTCCATAAAACTACAGAAATAACCAATTAACTTGTTGCAGAATATTTGATTACACTGAGAACCCCACGATTGTGTTATTTACTCAAAAAACCTACTTCTAATTGTAGTGTAGCTCAGTCTTTAGCATGTGCCTTTGTCTTTCTGGCTGGAATATAGATACAGGCCTTTAATCCTAACAATTAAAGTAAAGTTGGTTTATAGAAGGAAGCACCCATATTTGAAATTGATTTGACAGAGTTGGATATATGCAAACCTCACTGGAAAAGACAGGAATGATAGGCTATCTAGAAGAGAGAAGTGCAGGCAGAGAAAAATGTATATGTTCAGTTTTACTGGGACAGCTGTACAAAGGTGGTTTGCAGAGACAGAGGGAGAGAACAAGCTACACCCAGCTGAAGAGGGTATGACCCAGAGAATGAGGAGGCAGAAGATTAGAACATGTTGCCAAACTTAGTATAATGCCAAACATGGCAATTCAGAGGTCCGGGAAGAAGCCAGTTTGAATCAGTGGACAGACAAAAGTGATGAATTAAAAAAAAGACTTGACAGAATGAATCAAAGATGTATCCAACTCTCAGGAGAACAGGAGAGGAAGGGAGGTGACTTATCAGAGTAACACACACACACTCACAGAGAGAGACAGGAGGAGGGAAGGAGAGAGGGGGAGGGAGGGAGGGAGAGAGAGAGAGAGAGAGAGAGAGAGAGAGAGAGAGAGAGAGAGAGAGAGAGAGAGAGTGAGTTTTGAGCCAGCAGCAGAGTTGAAACAGCAAGACAGTTCCAGGAAGAACAAGAAAGGCAAGCTTATTCAGCAGTAAGTCTCAAAGACAAAATGTTCTGGAATTAGAGAAGATTGTATGGAGGCTAGAAGCTTCCAGGAGTATGCTTAGGTTAGCAGACAGAGGCACTAAGGCTCCTAGATGGCAATTACTCCAGGCTAATAAAAGATAGTTTAACATAATACAATACTATTATGAGTTTTCTGTGGGAGAAGCCACAACTGTCCAAAGCAGTTTTCTTTATTCACTATCTTCAAAAGAAGTACCTTATATTTCATTTGATCTCTAAAATCTTCAGTATTTCTCTGTGTTACAACACTTCTCTGTATAATAATCTTTGGTTTTGGATTTGGCTAAAAAGTATTCTTCCTGTTTTCTAAAAATCATTCAACCAATTTTAAAAGTGCCAATGAATCTGAGAAATTTATATTACTTTAAATATCCTGATATCTCTAGTTCAAATGTGGATGATGATGGAAACATTTGGGAAAATTCTAACCATGTTAGTAGAGAATATGTTACTCTATGTTGTGTAATATCTAGTGAAACTTGAGTTTTCGTGTCAGAGGTTCAAAGATTTAAAAGTATCTTAGGAGGATTTAGGAACAGG
Organism: Rattus norvegicus; assembly: GCF_021556685.1. Taxonomy (NCBI): domain Eukaryota; kingdom Metazoa; phylum Chordata; class Mammalia; order Rodentia; family Muridae; genus Rattus; species Rattus norvegicus. Next base: position 10,524,665 of record NC_141551.1, on the reverse strand, counting down.
GTTCAGTAGATAAACTGCTTGCAGTACACAGAATAAATTAGCAAACAAAAATGAACACACTTGAAAATCATACTAATATTAATATGATTAAAAACATATTTCACATTAGCACTCACCGTTATGCATGGTAAAGTTTTAATACTTTGTCACAGTTAAGACTGAAGCTTGTAATTCATCAAGTAAACAGAGCATATCATTATTCAAAGGGACATAGGACAAGTCAGACATACAATTAAAAACATTTCTGGTTTGGAGTTATATAACTATAGATGATGACATAGTCTTGCAAATTCTTATTATTACTCTAGTAAAAGGAATATAAGTACATTGTTAGCTAGAATTGGACATCCTATGTAATTAGATATATACATAGTGCTAAAATGATGTGAGGGTCTAAAAATCACTGATGGAAGACCCCACATTCAGATAGTATGTAAAAACAAAGAGCATTTATTCTGCAGAAACAACCAGTATGCGGGGGTCAACCATTCTTTGAAATGGTGACTCCAGATAAAGGCAGAACTCTCTAGAAGGAATGTGTAATCTAAACTTTCATTAGTCGGTGTTAGACAGTCAGGTCATCATTGATCTGCATTCCTATAACATTAACATTTACACATATGATGATATAGGGTTGTCCAGCACAGATGGCCCATTCTGAGATAAGGTATTTCCCCCATTTTTATGGTTATCCCCAGGCTGTTCTTTAGGAGAGGGTTTTATGATATTATTCTTGATTTTTGTTATCTGTTCCCAGAGCTGGTGTCTTATGACCTAGTTTCTGGGACTCATGGTCTATTCCAGAAACTGGTGCCTTGTGAGCGTTTGTGAAATCAGGCCTGGTCCTCAAAATGGAGACAAATATTTCCTTTAATGGTGACAAATTGGGTTTATATTGTCCTTTCCATGGAATGTTTTATAAGTAATTTTTAGCAAGTGATTTAAATAATCTAGTTAATACTTTGATAAAATCTTTCTTTCTTTAATTATTTCTATTATACTTAAAAAAGCCTTTGTCAATGAGACAAAAGAAACTTAAAGAAGGTAGAGTTTATTTTGGTTTATAATCCCAGGATGGATTAAAAACATCATGACTGGGAAGACATGACAACGGAGTAGTCATTGTAATTAGGCTGGTAGTTTTTTGTCTACTTGACACTAATTTAAATAGATGCAAAGAAGAAATTTTAATTGAGGAATTATCTCTAACAGATTGGCCTATTACCATATCTGTGGGTCATTTTCTTGATTAATGATGATTATTGGAGGGTCTAACCTACTGTAGGCAGCGCCTCTGTAGTAAGAGTTTTGAATCCTTAAAACAAGACAAAACAAAACAGTTATTCTATATAAATATGCTTTTTTAAATCCTAAGGATGGAATATGAGGCTTCTTCCCCAGCAGCTTTCTAGGGACCTGATTCCTCCAGTTGAAGAGAGTTTACATTTGAAATTAAGGGGACTCTTTTATTTCTTTAATTCTACTTCTTTCTATTAATATTCCTTTTTGCAGTCAAAATTTTATCCCCCTCCTGCCCTTACCTTGACTGTTCCATATCCCATACTACCTCCCCTTGTCCCCACAAGGATGTCCCCAACTCCTTACCCCCATCCCACTAGACCTCCCCATTCCCTAGGGACTTCAGTTTCTTGAGGGTTAGGTGTTTCTTCACTGACTGAGTCTAAACTCGACAATCCTCTGCTGTCTATGTGTTTGGGACCTCATGCTACCTAGTTGGTGGTCCAGTGTCTGAGAGATTTTGGAGGTCCAGGTTAGGTGAGACTGCTGGTCCTCCTACAGTGTATCTCTTCTCCTCAGCTTCTTTCTGAACTTACTCAACCACAGGGGTCAGTAGCTTGTGCCCATTGTTTGGGTATAAATATCTGCATCTGACTCTTTGAGCTGCTTGTTTGGTCTCTCAGAGGGTATTCATTATAGGACCCTTTTTTTGTGAGCACACCATAGCCTCAGTAACAGTGTCAGGCCCTGGAGCATCCCCTTGAGCTGGATACCAATTTGGGCCTGTTACTGGACCTCCTTTTCCTCAGACCCTTCTCTAATTTTGTCTCTGCAGTTCTTTCAGACAGGGACAATTTGTAGATGAGAGTTTTGACTGTGTGATGGCAACACAAACCCTCACTTAATGGCCTGTCTGTCTGCTGGAGGTGGGCTCTACAAGTTTCCTCTCCCCACTGTAGGGCAATTCATTTAAGGTCCCTTCATTTGAGTTCTTAGAATCTCTCACTTCCCAGGTCTCTAGTACATTCTTGAGGGTTCACCTACCTCCTACCTTCCAAAGTTGCCTGTTTCCGTTCTTTCTGCTGGCCCTCAGAGCTTCAGTCCTGTTTCCCCCACTCAATACTTGATCATGTTCCCCTCTTCCTCTCCCTGTCCCATTTCCCTCCAAGGTCCCTCCCCCTCCCATGTTTGCTTTTTTCCCCCTCCCAAGTGGGATTGATATGTTCTTACTTGGGCAATTCAGCTTATTAAATTTTTTGAGATCTGTGGATTGAATACTGGGTATTCTGTACTTGTTTTTGACTAATATCCACTTATTAGTACATACCATGCATGCCCATTGGGTCTGAGTTACCTCACTCAGGATGACATTTTCTAATTCCATTCATTTGTTTGCAAAACTCAGGATTTCTTTGTTCTTAATAGCTGAGTAGTATTCTGTTGTATAAACGAACCACATTTTCTGTATTCATTCTTGTGTTGTGGGACATCTGGGTTGTTTCCAGATTCTGGCTATCACAAACAAGGCTGCAATGAACAAAGTACAATATGTGACTCTGTGGCATGGTGAAGCATCTTTTGGATATATGCCCAAGAGTGGTATAGCTGAATCTTCAGGTAGATGTATTTCCAATTTTCTGAGGAGTCACCAGATTGATTACCAGAGTTGATGTAACAGTTTGCAATCTTACTAGCAATGGAGAAGTGTTCCTATTTCTCTATATCGTAGCCAACATGTGCTGTCACCTGAGGTTATGATCTTAGTGATTTTGATTGGTATAAGGTGGAATCTCAAGGTCATTTGATTTGCTTTTCCCTGATCACTAAGTACTTTGAACACTTCTTTGAGTGCTTCTCAGTCATTCAAGAGTCATCTGTTGTGAATTCTTTGTGTATTTCTCTACCCCATTTTTTGATTGGCTACTTGGATTTTTTTGGTGATTGGCTTCTTGAGTTATTTATATAATTTGGATATTATTCTTCTATCAAATGTAGCTTTAATGAAGTTTTTCCCAATCTGTAGGCCGCTGGTTTGTCCTACTGACTATGTCCTTTGCCTCATTGAAACGTTCCATTTTTATGAGGTCCCATTTATCATTCTTGATTTTAGAGCATGAGCCATTGGTGTTCTGTTTAGGAAATTCCCCTCTTGCCAATGGGTTTAAGGCTCTTTCCCACTTTCTCTTCTATTAGACTGTTAAGAGTGTCTAAAAATGCAGAGCCCCAGAGGCTTCTATGGCTGCCGCCTCTGCACCTCCCTGCTGCTGCTGCTGCTCCTGCAGCTCCCTCTGCTGCTACCTGTAGTTCCCCCTGCTGATGCTGCTTCTGCCCCTGCACTTCTCCCTTCTGCTTCCTGTGATGCCCCTATTGTCCTTGCTGCTGGTTCCTGGTGCTGCTTTTGCTGTTTCCTGGATTTCTGGTTGTTGGTTGAAGATTAGACATGGCCCAAAGAACTTGATTCTTATCAGCAAGAAGTAGTCCACAGAGATCTATGTCCCATTCCACCTTATCTTTTTTTCTCACCTACATAGTGTAGGATGTTTGGAAGGGATTGGGGTAGATAAGTGTCGTAGATGTAATAACCAATCAATTAGCCAAAAGAAGTTATTGTGCCTTCATTGAGCATGTGGCCATAGTTATTATAAGAAATCAATATGAGAAAGCCATTAGAGGCAAATGAGTCAGCAGCATTCCTCCATGGTGTTTGGTTTAGTTCCTGCTTTCAGATTCCTACTTGAACTCCTATGATGGATTCTTTCATTGACAGACTCTCTTAACGTAGTAAACCCTTTCCTTTCTTAATTTGGTTTTGGTCAGTTTTTTTTTTTTTTTATCACTGCTACAGAAACCTAATTGACTCAGACATTGGAATCAGAGAGTGGAGTTTTCCTGAGATGACTCTGACAGGGTTGTTTGGGGGTGGGGAGGAAGAATTGTTGAAGAACATTGGAATTTGGGCCTAGAAAGGTTACTGAGTCTAATGTGGTGTTCTGGGGGGGCTGGGAATTTGGAATAGGAAACAGTAATGGAAGCCTGATTCATGTAGTTATAGAGGGAAGCAAAAACTCCATCATGACAATTTGTGTGATATGGTGAGTAGAGAGTATGTAGAGTAAACCGTTTGCTTTACAGGGAGTATATTTTGGTTACCTGGGATTGATGAGTTAGGAGTAATTGATAAAACACAAGCATCATTGAGTCACAAGACTTATTAGAGGTGGTTTTTCAGGGTAAGTTTGTAGAGGCTGTGGTTTAGGGTATCTGGCTATAATTCAATTAGCAGAAGAACTTGGTAAGATGTGAGAATATTCATCTGTTTTTGTTGTATGAAAGCTACAAAATAAGTAAAGACATGAAGAACAGTTGAGGCTTAGTTCAATGAGAGTTCAGGAAAGATCATTGGTGAAGAGTGTTCAGGTACCCTCCTTAAAAGTTATTCCATTTCACCTCTACTTTCAAGTTGATAGCTTTTTTAAAAATTAAATTTGTGACAGAAGCATATTATAATATATAATATTATATATGTGCACTCATGTGTGTTTAGTGTATGTAATGTATTATATATGCATAATCATTTATATGAATATAATGAATATATATATGAATAATGTATACAAACATACACATGCATTTGGATCCAGTTTCTTGCTTGGAGAGGACTGGATGAAGTCTAGAAATGAATGAGTCCAAAGTCTACTTTGCCCTTTGGCATGGCAGACACTGCTGCATGCCAGGCTGTGAGGGGTGAAGCAGATGCGAGAGCCAAGCTACTGTTCTGGGGCTTCTGATTTTTCCCTCTGAGGGTATCTAGACAACATTGCACATCAGAATGGAAGAAAGAGGTAGAACCTGAAGTGGACAGGTTCCTAGTCAGACATGAGCAAATGCCACAGCCTTCTCTGAGGATCCTAGTGTTACATTCCTTTTAGGCAAAGGCCTTTTCTCGTTACCTTCAGTGAAAAAGCTCTTCGACAGTGAAACAGCTCTTAGAGGGTGGTTTACTCACCTTATATGCATACATTTTATTCAGGGCAAACCAAGGCATATATAGTTTGGGGGAAAGGGAGAGAATATCCAGGGCGGGCCAAGGTCATTTGCTGAAAAGCTACTGAGATGCCTCATTAGCATGGGGAAGAATTCTGGTCCTGGGCTCCATAACAGACTACCTGTGACCACCTGGTTGTGGTTCACAAGGTTAAATGCTCTGAAGCAAGCACAGAAAGTCAGGCCCAGTCCTACTGGACACAGGATGAGATTTTAAACCTCAAAATTTGATATTTCTGGGGTTTGAATGTGTTCTACCTTACTAGTTCCATGCTAGTTCCTCCGGCGCCAGAGTCCAGGTAGAGCATGCAAGCGTGAGTGCGCGCACACACACACACACACACACACACACACACACACACACACACACACAAAACACATTGTTAAAAAGCTGACTACTCTGAAATGAACAAACAACTGGGAGCATATCCTTGGGAAATGCTTGTTTTCTTTGTCTCAGCAATAAATAATTACCTACAGTTTTTTTGGCTGGGCTTGGGGCTCCACAAAATATCCCCCTTCTGTAGTAATATCTACGTCGATATTGCTATTTTTCTGGTTGGCTTATACAGACATTTCTAGAAGAGAATGTTTCACATCACATTTTCTTCTGTTCAGGCTCTTATACTCTTTCAGTCCTCTCTTCCATGATGTTTACGGAGCCATAGATGCAGTGACTGTTACATAAAATAATCATTGGCTGGGATCCTTACCATCCATTGTTCTTAGCAATGTTTCCCAGTGTGGGTTTTGGTGATGGACCTGTTTGCTCTATACACATGCTTCTTTGATAAGGAGTGGTAGCTGCATCTACATCTGAGGATTTAGGAACTGCACATGGAAAGTATATGTGGAATTTTTCTTTCTCTGTTTGGGTTATATCTCTCAGAATAATGGTTTCTAAACCCATGCATTTAGAGTGCAAAATTTATGATTTTATTTTTTTAATAGCTGAGTTGTATTCCATTGTGTATTTTATTCCACATTCAATAGCTATTCATCTGTTAAAGGACATTTAGATTCTTTCAGTGTAAGTATGGAAGTTATGAACATCGCTGAACAAAGATCTATGGTCCAGGAATGTTACCTGTGTCCTGGACTACTTGCCCTCTGACTCAACTGGCCCTTGGGGGATTGGAGGTGAGGTGGTGCAGACTGAACAGCATAGACTCTGGGAGCAGGTGAGAAATGCCACAACAAGCTGCTCTGAGCACTTCCTTAATACCCTTCACCCATGCCCCATTCATTCCCAGAAAGCATCTCTCCTAAATAGCAGCTCCTGATTGGCTGGCATTGTTTGCACTGGCAATCCTTGGTCTCTCAGGCAGTCCTCAACTAGGTCCTCATGTAGGAGATGCCTTTGTAGCTGCATGGTCCCCAGCATTTACATAGAGGCAACCCTTCCATTCCTGCTATACATGTTGTCCAGTCATCTGGGAATATGCCTAGGCTTTGTACATCTATACAAGTGGTAGAGCTCTTTTACTTGATAGAGGTTTCTCTCTAGTGATTTCCAAAATGTCTGTATCACTTTGCATCACAATGAATAGTCTTGTGTGGTTCATCTTTCTGCACAGCCAGCCAGTGTATGCTTTCATTGTTTTGTATCTTAGTTGTGACTGGGGTGAGATGAAATCTCAACCTTGTTTTTATTTGCATTTTCATTATTGTTAAGGATGATGAATACTTTTGAGCTACTCCTTATTTTAATTTCTTCTACTTAATACATTCTGTTTGGACCCTTGGACCATTTATTAATCAGAGTTTCAGTTTCCTTGACTCTTCCTTTTTGAGTTCTTTGTATATTCTCATTAGTAAACCTTTATTGGATGTGTAGCTGGTAAAGATTTTCTCTCATTCTGTAGGTTTCTTATTTCTTCAATTGTTTATTTTCTTAGCTGCAGAGGTGACTTAGTTTCATGTAGTCACACTTGTTGACTATTGGCAGTAATCCTTAGCAAGTGGAGTTCTGACTAGCAGTTCCTTTCTTATACCAGTATCTTGTAGAACAATCAATAATTTTATTATTAAACCAAATTAAGAAATCAATTGCCTTTTATACACCATCAACAAATAAGATGAATGAAACTATGACTTAAATTGGCATTAAAGACAATAAATACTATTGAATAAACCTAACCATGGGAGCAGATCTCTGTATTAAGAAGTTCAAATTCCTTTTAAAAAAATTGAAAAAGACAAAAATGAAAGTATATCTCATAAGCATATATGTATAGAATTAATATTGTGAAATTGATAAGTGTACCAGCAGCTACTTATAGATTCAATAAAATTCCAATGAACATTCTTATCTCATTCTTTATAGAAATAGAAAAAAAATCCTAAAATTCATATGAAGCTAGAGAAGACACCAAATAGCCAAAGCAATCTTGAGCAAAAGGAATATTGAAAGAATTGCTATTCTAGATTTCAAATTATAGCACAGATACTCTGTAGTAAAAGCAACATGATGCTGGCACCAAATCAGGGATCTTTACCAATGGAATAAAATAGAAGACACAAACATGAAGATTTATAACTACATCTACCTTATATTTGATACAGAAGCAAAAAAAAATCATTCGCTGTACAAGATACAAAAATTTCAACAATCAGAACTGGGAAAACTGAATGTCTACATGTAGAATAATGATATGAGACCAATATCTATTTCCCTAAACAAAAGTCAGATCCAAGTGCATCAAAGGACTAAATTTGGAATCTGAAACACTAAAATGGGTGAAAGAAAAAAAACTGAATGTACTCTTCTGTATCTTGATATCCTTTTCATTTTCTTCAACTACATTTCTGAGTTTTATTTCACAAACACATACATTATACTTTCTAGCATCAAATCAAAATAGTCATATTTACATAATCACATTAAGTTCAGAATAACTAGATGGAGCATTTCTAGAAATGAGATGGCAAAGAATGGCCACTATCCCTTCTGTTGTCTGACTCTGCTCTACATAAAGGCTTGATGATAACTATTTAAGGGTGTCAAGAATTTGATCATAAAACCCTAGAAGGAAACCCCTAGAGACATTTGGTGCCTTTCCTGCCATCTTTTCTCAGACCTACTCTTTCATTCAGCGTTTACCCATCTTTCCTTGCTTTTGAATATCACTGCGCCATCTCATTTATCATTTTCTTGATATAAATTTTTTTTGTATTATTCTGTGATTTCATCTGGGTTTCAGAACTAAGTGTGTGTTCAAATGGTGGTCTATGGGATTGGGGATTTAGCTCAGTGGTAGAGCACTTGCCTAGCAACTGCAAGGCCCTGGGTTCGGTCCCCAGCTCTGAAAAAATAAAAAGAAAAGAAAAAAATGTTGGTCTATTGTTAATCCTATACCCTCATTGACTATATTAAATTATGAGCTAAAAATAATCTGAAAACATGTGATTTCTTCATTGCACTAGCAATAAACCCTTCTTAGATCAGAACTTCTTATCTTGATTGATATTAGTGTATGTAACCATGATATAATATGTATTGCATACTATATATATACATATACATATATATATATGGTATATTTGTGGCACCACCTTAATTTTCACCATAAAGGTGAAATACTTTCTAATTGAATATATTATCTATATAGGAAAATCATGGGTAACATATGCTTGTAACTTCTAGGGACACTTACTAGCCTTTTCATTTGTCATGAAGTTCCTCGTAAAAGCAGAGCAATTCTTCATTTTACTATTTCAATATGGTAGGAAAGGGAAGATGTTTGACTCGATGCTTTATGATAATAGGATTTCATTCGCTCCTTAGCATGAGGTTTCAAAACTCCAAATTAGCAATACTTCACTAGTTGATGATGCCAGCTACATTTATGGCACTATTCAGAATAAAGTATTACTGTGGGGGCAGGTTTATTAACACAGAGCACATTACCTAAAGCTCAGGTAATTTCAGTTGTTCTTTGTCATTTTTACAGTCTACTGCTGCCACCACTGAAATAACACATTAAATGTGTATGTTCTTAAGCACCTGGGATACTTGAAATCCATGAGAGGGAGAGCCAAAGAACTGACCCGAATAATAAGTCACAAACAATCATAATTCTGTGAAAATTGTCACAGGCATGTTTATAGTGACTCAAGGCAGGAATGGGGAATCTCATCTCAGAGAGCAAGTTCAGTGCAGAATTGAAGCTTAGTTTCGAATGATACTCTGTGGATTGATAATACTTGCAGCCTAGCCTTTTAATTTTAAATCATCATTACTATGCTTTAATTATGTATCCAAAAAGTTTGAAAATTCCTGAGACAGGGACTGAGGTCCACAGATGACAGCTGAGACCCACAGACTTGGAACCTTGTAGCTACAGTTGAACTCTCTTGCCAAAGGCTACTGAATTTGGGGAAGCTACATGATAGTAAGGAAAATATGATGTCTACCTAGATTAATCTAATTTTTTAAATCAAAATTAATACCCTCAAACTCTACAACCTATGGAACAATTACTTGGTTCAATGATCCTTTGTCCTCCCAACCCCCACCCTCATCTTTTGTTAACAATGTAGCTTAGTTACTTTCTCTCACTCTCTTTGCTTATTTGGGATCTTTTTCCTCTTATTGTGTGTCCTTGCCCTGCCTTTATATGAGGGTATGTGCTCAGTTATACTATAACTTGTTATGATATCTTCAGATATTCCCTGGGAGGCCTGCTCTTTTCTGAATGAAAATAGAGGAGTACATTTGGGTAAAGGGGTAGTATAGTGGCAGAGGGACTATGAGAACTGGAGTAAGAGGAGGAAACTGTGGTTGGGATGTGATATATGAGAGAATAATAAATTAAAATTTTTGCAAACAATGAGCTACTCAACTTTTATTTTATAATGTTATAATGTTCTACTTTTATTTTATTTTAACTAGCAGACGACATAGTCCTGGATGGTTATAACTATATTAGCGTTGGTTAAGTACCTTTGTAATGTTGTACCTATTTTAGAAAATGTTTTTGTGTGTATCTAACATTAATTTTAATTTCAGTGTTTTTTATTCATTTTATTTTCATGTTTTGCTTTTTTATGTTTTTTCTTAATTCATTTATTGTGTTCTTTTCCTAGGTCAACTCCTACCACAGTCAGTCTGGCAGCCTCAGTCCAGGCCAGAGCCATGACAAACATTAGATGCCAATGACCCTAAAGGAGTTCTGGGATAGGCCAACCAGCAGGGCTCTAGCACAATCTAGGTGAAAGGTCTTGTGAATGGTGGCACACACCTGTGATCCCAGCACTTGAGATGGTATGGGGATCAGGAATTCAAGGTCAGCCGTGGTTATATGAGCAGTGTGAGGTCACTTTGAATATGTGATATATTGCTCCAATAAACAAAAATTCAGGACTGAAGAGATGGCTCCTTTGTTAAGAGCACTTAAGAGGACCTGGTTTTATCCTAATACCCACAGCACTTCAGTAACTTCAGATCTAGGGTTCCAACACTCTCTTGTGACCTATGTGGGCACCAGGTACACACATGGCATGCATACACACATGAGGGCAAAACGTAAAATACATAAATCTAGACAACTTCACTCTGTCAGGGGATAAAGTTCCCCCATGCCCCCTTAGGTCAGGGCCAGCTCCTCTGTGCAGCCATCTGGAAACACCCACACCACAACCAGAGTTAAGAGATGCTTCCTTTTTATATACATCTAAAACATGACATTAAAATATTACTCATGTTACAGAAAGATATTAAGGCTTTCTATTATTTACATTGACAAACAAGCACCTTTAAAAATCCAAATAAAATAGCCTTATTCTTCTTCCTCTGACACACTGGCCAGAAGGTACACAGTTTCCCCCACCCCAAATGACAAATGACCAAGTCCTTCATAAGAGCCGTGCCCATGAAGATGTCTCCACAGGGAGATCTCAGATGTGACTGGACACGTGGACAGAAGAACTGGGGAAGGGAAGTGAGCATCCGCGTGTGGGCAGGACATTCTGTCCTCTCCTTACCAGCGGCCCTGACCCTTGCCTAGCTCTGCCGCCCTTGGGTGGCTGCTGGGATGGCCCACCCACCTAGGCCTCTGGGATTGGTTTGCAAAGTTAAGAGAGGATCATGATCTGGGGATATTTAATGTTCTGGGGGCTCCCTGGATCACTGAGACAGACCACGTGTGTCAGCTACGTGCAGAGCAGGCGTGCAGAATATCAGGATCGGGCTGGCGAGTGGGACCGGGCTTTCCTCTGCAGTCAGGCTTGGCCTAGGAACAGCTCAGTGGCCATAAAGGTCCAAGAAAAGAAAAGGAGAAGAGGAAATGAAACTCAGTGGCTCAAGTATTCTGTCACTGGGGGTGGGTTCGGGGTGACTGGACCCAGCCCAGGGGACTTCTCTTCACTGGAGCAGTAGCTCAGAGATGCTGGGATTTGGCAGATGACTACAGTTCAGGTTGGAGAATGTTGGTGACCAAGACGCCGGACATTCTACTTGATCTTCTGGGCCCATTTCATGTCGTCTACTCTCTGCTTCTCACCCGTCAGGCTTCGGATGAGGTCCTCCAGGATCTACCAGAAGCCTATCACCTCTGGGGTGATACAGCCTGTGTTGATACAGAAATATGTTTCATGTGCACCACGTGGTGAATCTGATGGTATTTCCATGGCAGGATCATGTGCTGGTCCTGCAGGACGGTGACCCAGTATGGCAGCCCTAAGTACGTGTGCGACCACTTGGGGATCTAGTTGGTGAAGGTGCCAAAGATGGTCAGGCAGAAAGCAAAGCATTTCCAGGTGTACAGCTCTTCCAGGGTCTTGGGGCTCTGGGTCCGGAATTTGTAGGCCACATTTAGCAGTGGCAGCAGCGTTATCAGGCAGTTGTTACCAACGGTCTCGATGAAGTCGTGCCTCGTGATGGCTATGGGGTCAATGTGGTGCTCCTGGAATGGTCAGACGAAGGCCCTCCCATCAATGGGCTGGTCCACAGAGCCCCACCTATCAGCAAGCCAATGTACCAGACCAGATAGGCAGTTAGTGACGAGAGCCTTTTCAAGGACACCCAGATGGCCGGGATGACGAGGGGTGTTTGTTCGCAGCAGCAGGACGTGGACCAGTTTGTGGCGGATGAGACTTCATGAAGCAGAGGATCCTGAAGGCTGCGGAACCGCGGCAAGATCCCGCCGCCTCCATATTTTGTTCTTGTTGATAATTAAAACACCCTTATACTTGTGTTTTGGGAATTTCTTTATCGGAATCATATATATTCAAATATGTTTTTGTGTTATTACTGGATATTATATAATTATTATGCTGTGCTAGGTTTTATGGTCACTACAGCGTTATGTTTCAAACTCTATTTAGAAAATGTTAGCATAATTACGCTACAAATGTGTTGCTTAATATTTTCTCATTATGTCTTTTTAACCACATTGAACTTGCAGCCTTACCATATTGTTTTATTTCGTGATGTTTCTTGTATGAAGCAGACAGTAGCGGTTTTTTATTGTTGTTTTGTGTGTGTGGTTTTTTTTTTGTTTGTTTGTGTTTTTGCTTTTGCTGTTGTTTGCTTTTGTTTGTAACCATCCAGGTACAAAGGTAGACAAGGGGATAGAGTGTTCGATGGGGTAAAACTTGGTCCTGGGGAAAAATTAGGGTTTTAACCCTAAAACCCTGATTTCTAATTTATTGCTAACATTTGCCTAACTTGATTCTAAGCACTTTCAAAGCACAAAGTACTGCAGGCCCTGGGTCAAATTAACCCCCGGCACCGAACAGCACGGATTGAGGGTTTCTTCATTCTTTTCTCCACAAGTGTTTGTACCTTTTCTAGCACAAAAATCACATGCAAAGTCCAAGCATGCAAAAAAAAAAAAAAACCAAAACAGAAAACAAACAAACAATAAGAACAAAAAACCTCAGTCGAATGCAAACTATTTTCAAGAATAAAAGAATTTCTGGCGGAATCACAATTCTGGACCTCAAGCTGCACTATAGAGCAACAGTGATAACAAACAAACAAACAAAACACCTGCATGGTATCTGTACAGAGAAAAGTAATTAGATCAATAAAACACAATTGATGACCCAGAAATTAACCCACACCCACACACGTATGGTCACTTGATCTTTGAGAGAACTAAATTATCCAGTGGAAAAAAGAGAGCATTTTTAACAAATGGCTCTGGTTCAACTGGCAGTCAGCATATAGAAGATTGCAATTTGATCCATTCTTACCTCCTTGTACAAAGTCCAAGTAGATCAAGGACCTCCACACAAAACCAGATACACTGAATCTAATAGAAGAAAAAGTGGAAAAGAGCCTTGAACAGATGGCCACGGGGAAAATTTCCTGAACCAAACACCTATGACTCATGTTCTAAGATAAACAATCAACAAATAGGACCTCATACAATTTAAAAGCTTCTGTAAGGCAAAGGTTACTGTCATTAGGACAAAGCAGCAGCCCACAGATTTGGAAAATATCTTTACCAACCCTACATCTGACAGAGGGCCAATATCTGAAATATACAAAGAACTCAAGAACTTAGACTCCAGAGAACCAAATAACCCTATTAAAAATGAGGTATAGAGCTAAACAGAATTCTCAACTTTGGGATCTGGAATGGGTGAGAAGCCCCTAAAGAAATGTTCCACATCCTCAGTTATCAGGGAAATGCAAATCAAAACAACCCTGAGATTCCACCTCACACCAGTCAGAATGGCTAAGATCAAAATTCAGGTGACAGCAGATGCTGGTGAGGATATGGAAAAAGAGGAACACTCCTCCATTGTTGGTAGGATTGCAAGCTTGTAAACCCAGTTTGTAAATAAACCTGGCACTTTCAGAGAAAATTGGAAATAGTTCGACCTGAGGACCCAGCTATACCACTATTGGGCATATACCCAAAAGATGCTCCAACATACAAAGACACATGCTCCACTATGTTCATAGCAGCCTTATTTATAATAGCCAGAAGCTGGAAAGAACCCAGATGCCCTTCAACAGAGGAATGGATACAGAAAATGTGGTACATCTACACAATGGAGTACTACTCAGCTATCAAAAACAATGACTTCATGAAATTCATAGGCAAATGATGGAACTGGAAATATCATTCTGAGTGAGGTAACCCAATCACAGAAAAACACACATGGTACGCACTCACTTATATCACTAATATAAGTGGATATTTGCCCAAAAGCTCACAATGTCTATGATACAACCCACAGAGCATCTGGACCTTAGTAGGAAAAAAGATCAGGTTATGGATGCTTCAGTCCTACATTGAGAGGGCCAGGATGATTTAGGGAGATGGAGAGAGGGGGGACATCGGAGGAAGAGAGGAGGGGAGGAAGTAAAGTAGGCAATATTAGCTACTTTAGGGCACAAGGAGAGAGATACAGAGGTTCAGTTAATAGTATAAAATTATGTAACTGTGGGGGTTCAGGAATGAGGGGTAGGCACTGAATGCTGTCAGACACCAGGGAAGTTAGAGGCTCCCAGGACCTAAGGGGGATGACTTTAGTTCAGTGAAAGGGAGAAAGAATCTGCAGAGACCTCCTCCAGTAGATAGGAAAGACCCCCAGTCGAGGGATGGAACCACTCACCATCTCAACTATTTAACCCAGACATTTTCCTGTCCAAAGGAAAGACAGGACTAAGCAAAGAATGAATGAAAAGCCTGGACTGCCCAACCCGGGTATCCATCCTATCTGCAGACACCAAACTGTTGCTGTTGCCAAGAGGCACTTGCTGAGAGGAACCTGGTGTTGCTGTTCCTTGAAAGGTTCTGCCAGCAACTGACCAATGCAGATGTGGATGCTTGGAGCCAGCCGTTAGACTGAGCTCAGCCACCCCAGTGGGGTAGCTGGTGAAAGGACAGTTGAGGGTGCTTGTAACGCCATAAAATGAACAATGTCAGCTGGCTGGACCACGCAATGCTCCCATGAACTAGGCTACAAATCAAGGAGTGTACCTGGAGGGATCCATGGCTACAGATACATAAGTAGCAGAGGATGACCTTGTCTAACAACAATGGAAAGGGAGGCCCTCGGTCCTATGGAGGTTTGATACCCCAGCATAGGGGGATGCTGGAGCGGTGGGGTGGGAGAAAGTTGGTGGGCTTGGGAGCACCCTCATAGAGGCAAAGGGGAGAGGAAGGGCAGATGTAGGATTGTAGGGGGTGTTTGTGGAAAGGAAATAGGAAATTGGGTTACCATTTGAGATGCAAATTAATGGAATGATTAATAAAAAAAGTTCACTAAAACTTTAAATATAAATTCATATCTTAAATGGAATAAGAAGTTTGCAATAGATATGTTTACATGTATTTTCATTAAGAGTGATTATCTAGTTAGACACTCATTATCTGTCAGTAGCTTCACAGGTTCACTCCAAGTTAAAAAATTATATAAATTTTTGTTACTCTGTTAACAGTGAAGTTTTGTATGGATAAACCCAGTGAACATATTATCATCTGTGTTTGCACCTACAATAAATAGTTACCTTTTATGACCTTTAATTACTTGTTTGATAACCCTCTTGAAATGTGTTCTAAATTGTAAATTCCTGCTCTCTAACTCAGAAGCAGTTAATTCTTGATTCATGAAGCCTGAGAGAGTTCTCATTGCAGCTTTCATATTAGAGAGGGCTTAATAACAATCCTATTATAAAGGGCTTAATAGTATAATTTTAGGAATTCTTATGGGATCACCATTAAGAATTAAGAAATCATCTATTTGTCTACAAGACAAGGAGGGCTAATACCTAGTGATTGTTTTATATATTTAATAATAACAGGAAAGGCATAAAAACAAAGAATTTTTCATAAAATGTAATCCCTTTGGCCTTGCCTTGAACTATTCACTCATGATTCACAGTCCACTGTGAAACCATCTCAGGAAGATCATCTGTTAGTTTTTAGCCTCTCCTACATGGCTCCTGGCATCTAGGTTATAATCAATAAATATAAATTTGTTTGTGTGCCTATATCTTATACATAACAAAAATATATTTATATATAATATGTTGTTCTATGACTTGATCATATATTATGAACTTTACATCCAAATGTCAGTACTTCCCTCACACAGATCTTCCCCATATTCCTTCTTTCTCATCCCCTCACACAATAAACTTCCTCTAACTCCTCTTGGACAAAAGTCACTGAAGTACTAGGCACATCTTCGGCTATTGAAAGGTAGTCATGGTAACCAGTTAGGGGAACAGGCAGGCAGGCAGGCAGGTATTCAGGCAACAGATTCAGGGACACCACCCTCTTCAGTTGTTGGGGGACCTCCGTGAAGACCAAGTTTGTTACATATGCGCAAGGGGCCTAGGTCCATCCCATGCTTGCTCATTGGTTTGAGGTTGAGTCTCTGGGATCCCTCAAGGGTCCAGGTTAGGTTTCCTTCCTGTGAAAGCTCTGTCCTCAATTTTTTTCCCTACATTTCCATAAGACTCCCCAGCTTCCATCTAATGTTTGGCTATGGGTCACTGTATCTCTTTCTATTGGTTTCTATTGATCTAAAGGTGGAGCCTTTCAAAGGACAGTAATAGTAGGCTCATAGCACAATAATAGAGAATCATTGATGGTGTCAGGGATTGGTTCTTGATCATGGGGTGGATCTCAATTTGGGGCAGTCATTGGTTGGCCATCCCCTCCCTTTCTGCCCTATCTTTGTCCCTGCACATCTTATAGGCAGAGCACCATTCAGGTCGTAGGTATTGTGGGTGGGTTGTTTTCCTTATCTCTCTAGTGGGAGTCCTGCCTGGATAAAGGAATTGTTCACTTCAGGATCCACAAATTCAACAGAAGCGATGTTTGTAAAAGAAACAGACTATTTTATTTCAATCTTGCTTCAGATTTTTGTCTTTTCATTAAATTTTAGTTTCTTTACCCTTCATTTTTATCATTTACTTTCCCCCATTTTTATTCTAGTCAAAAAGAGAGTGCCAGAAATAATTTTGGTAAAATTATTTCATCATTTTTCTGAGGTATTTTTACATTTTTAATTTTATGTTGTATCATATAACAAAGAATAATTTTACATATTTAAGTCATATGGTAACATATTAAAATGAATACCAATTTTCCAAAAATTTGCAGGTTCATGATACAACTATTATGTTTATGGTTAAAATGTCTTATTTTTCACTCCACTTAATTAGAGATATATTTCAAATATTCAGAAGAAACCCTGATAGGCAATAAAGTGAACACACCATTTGGATTCTACCATAAATACTTTTTTTTACTTTGGTTATTACAGATTTATTTATTCTATACTCCATCAATCTATCTAGTTATTTTTATTTTTAATATGTTTTTGCTCTCTTTCTGAGATTTGTCGTTTGAATGTGTGAGGCTTGTTGACAATATCTTAGAGTGACAAATTAAGGATATAGGATCTACTGCACTTAGCCATTTGTTTCAGGTTACCTAAGTAGTAATAATGACAAAGTGGGAGCTTAGAGTCTACGAATCATTCTCATGCACTCTATTTGCTCACACTGAACATCATCAGTACATAATGAAAATGGTGAATGCTAAAAATCAAGACTGAGGGCTGGAGAGATGACTCAGCAGTTAAGAGCACTCACTGGTCTTCCAGAGGTCCTGAGTTCAATTGCCAGGAACCACATGGTGGCTTACAAACATCTATAATGGAATCTGATTCCATCTTCTTGTGTGTGTGAAGACACCTACAGTATATGTATACAGTGTATGTATACAATATTTATGTACATATATATATACTTATATATAACTAAGATGGGAAAACTGTAAGATGAATATAATGTGAAGAACTGAATGAGGAAGACCTTGGAGTTTGCGGAAAGCCAGCTACAGAGTGCTGACTGATGTTGGGAACAGGCTAATAAAGGAGAACAATGGGTCTGAGTCTCAATAGTACTCCATTATCTTTCTAAAAGTAGTTACATATTTTAAGATCCTACATTGTGGTTCATCTTTCTTAGAAAGTGTTGGCTAATAAAACAACAGAACCATTCATACAAGGATACACTGGGATCAAAGAGTAGTTGGACCTCTCATTGGACACTGAGTCTTAATAAATATTGTTAAAATTCTTTGGCATGCCAACACCATTGCATTTTTGTCTGAGATTTAAACTGCGATAAGTATTTTAATTGAGATAATCAATAAGTTTATAATGAAGAAAGCATGAACTTAACATGGTAATAATTTAACCAAAATAAAAATATTTTGTAGGCAAATAGTACATGAAATAAAATATATGATTAATTTGTAATGTATTTTCTTTATATGCAAACATATGATCGACATGAGTAGCTAAGAATTTAACCACTGTAAATCAGAAACTTAAGAATAAGGGACTAGGAATATATTGGAGAGTTAGAAATGTACTAGACTTGAAAGTAGATGGCCTCGTATCAGTCCATACAAGCAACATAACAAAATGCCAACCCAGCACAGTCACTTGCACTTATAATTACATCTTGATAGTCTGCAAAGGTAGACTCAAAACTGTAGTCTGCTATCCAGCACACCTAGCACACTTGGGAATTTCTAGGCTAGTGAGAGACCTAATTTAAAACAAAGCATTTGAGGTGGCCTTCATGCTTGCATACTTATGTATCCACATGTATATATTCACAGACATACACTTAGAAACATACTGAAAAGATTACTGCATATAAACAATTTTTAAAATAAGTGGAGTATAATATTATATATAAGTTTGTATAAGTTTGTCTTAACAAATAAATATTTAATATATATGCATACATTTATATAGATAATAGATCATTAATTTCTAGAATCCCTAACAAATTCCAGATTCCTGATAGAGTGGAGTAAGGTAGCTCATTGCTTAACCTGATGATGTACGATTAGGAATCCACATGATAGGAGAAAACTTGGTCCTGCAAGCTATTCCCTGGCCTTCACCTGGTGTGTGTGTGTGTGTGTGTGTGTGTGTGTGTGTGTGTGTGTGTGTGTGTGTGTGTGCGTGTGTGTACCTATCTATGATTTATCTGTCTATAAGCTCTCTCTATAAACCTCTTAAAGAGTTCACATTTTTTGTGTCATAACAAAAAATATCTTATCCTAAGCCAAGGTAACAAAGCATTTCTCCTTAGTCTTCATTCAAATGCCTTATGAATTTATGTTTTATTTCCATATCTTTACTACAAGATATTTTCAAGTTTTAGCTATTATAGATGTATCAAATTTGTAGATATTTTATATGGATATTTCCTTTTCTAGTTCCATTTTTAAAAAAAAAATTCATTCTGCATTGCACTGTTTTGGAACACTTCCAAAGTTCAAGAACTCAATTTGAATAATTATTTCTTGAATATGTGCTGATATGTGTAGCTCAATTTCCAAATACTTTTGGAATTTCCAAAAAGTGTATGTTAATTATTTCTAAATTTTATAAAAAAGGAATGCTTTGCAGTGTGTTTGTGTAGGGAGTGTGTCTGTGTGTGTTGTTATGTTTTGTTTTTATTACAGAAACCTGTCTCAGAGAATTGGTGATCTAAAATTGCAAAATTGCAAAATTGTTTGAGACTTTCTGCATTTCAAGTGATTAGCTTTTTTTACAACGTCCTTCATATATTCCATATTTTATTTCACCAAATTTTGTAGTGTTTACTTTATTACTTGTTTCTTATACCTTATCTTCTTATGTATGCCTGCATAGCCAGAACATATTTTTTTCCTGTTTTATCTTATTTTATAAAAAAATTCCAAAGGTCAAATAAAGTGGATTTGGGAAAACTATACAAATGAGTACAGTGATACCCTGTTTGACAACTTTATTTTTAACAATAACATTTTCATTTTTAAATAAATGGTAAATACATCAAAAATGACAAGTGAAACTATTTAGATAAAAAACTTTTAGTAACCTTTATTTTGAAGTTTTAAGAAAGTTTATTGCTAATGTTTGTCATGTCTATCTCAAAATGTTCCTGACCAATGCAAATATGTTAAAACTTTCTGTTTGTGTGCAGGAGAATTTCTACAGCTAAGCGTTTTGATAAGTATAATAAACTGAGAGCACTTGTCTTGCACTTGAAAGCATTTATTCTAACCTGTATTCTTTCCCTGCTTCCCAGGATACAGAAGACTTCTCCTTCCTTTATTGAGGATAACACTGGACTAATAGAATGCCTTGTGAATGGATATGTTCAACCTTCACGAGTTCAAGATCTGTGTACTCCCTGACTCTCTTTTTGATGGTAATCACAGGCTATTCTGTCATCATCCAGCCTCATATGAGAATAGCTGTTTATTAAAATTCAAGAAAATTGAAAATTCAATTTTATGTACAATTTTACATACAATTCTCCAATACAATTTCTATCTGTATAATTTAAGAGTTCTTGGAATATTTAGTCAAAACCATAAGAAAAAAGGCTTAAATCAGAAAGAATAGCAAAATAAATATTTTGACATAGCAATACTGCAGAAATACCAGAGAAATCAATCTCTTTTCACAGAAAATTGAATAAGTACCCAAAATTATTGATGCAGAATATGTAAAATCCAGTGCTAAGGTCCACAGTTAAAGAATGGCTATTCTAAGTCTCACTGGGATGTATAGATGTTGAGTCTAGCTAATTTCACTACACAGCTGTTGTTGTTTTTTAAGTTCTTTGCCATTACATTTATAAATTAAAAAATGAAAACTAAAAAGAAAATAAAATATTAGTGATAAGAGCAATCTGTCCCTATTATACTCTTCTGTCCCTATGAATCAGAGAAATATCTGAGCTTTCATCTAAATCAAAGGAAGTCTGCTTTAATTTTGTTTGACTTTAAAGGAGAAATGCAAGGTCCAATTTTCTATAATCATACTGCTCGAAACTCACATCAAATTCTACAAGCACATTTCATAATGCATGTTGATCACTGAATCTACAGTAATGCATGTAGTAAATTGCTGAGTGAAAATCAGACACCAAATTCATACCATAAGCTTGGTTTACATCTTGTCATCTGTTCTTTCCCTCCCTATTTGTTTTTAAAGAAAATGTTTATGACTTGAAAATCCATATTTCTGTGGAATAAAGCTGACTAAAATCTGTAGAAACTGGTCAGCCCGTAAATATCACATTTAATGATAACATTGGGATATGGTTCTGTGGTTTTAGATATGTGGCTGCAACAAATCTACACTTGGCTAATGTCTCTTTGACTAAAGCACTCATCAAACCTTTCATTTGGCCTCCTTACATATTTATATAAGACAAATACATCAGTATTATTTTCTAGAATTATATACTTTACAGTAGGCTTATTATCAGAAAAGTATCAATATTTTGGTTTTGTGCTAGGGTGTTCTTTCTTATTTCAGGGTGTTTATCATTCTTCCTTCTGCATATATTAAGATGAAAAAAATTTCATGGACAACATCATTGAGTAGCACTATTCTACTCATACATGTATATTTGGGAGATATTAGAGACCATGGGCAAAAAGAAAGGTAAATTACATTTGCATCACATAATGAATCAAGATTAAATGTATGAAAGATGCAAGTACATGATTAGGATTCAACTATCAATGTTTAAGGAATGGTCATTGCTAACAAATCAAGTCATTGCCCCTCATAAAAAAAAAGTATGCCAATGTCTCCACAGCAGAACTTGACTTCTGTCCAAGCATTGCTACTTTGGGTTCAAGATAAATATATAAAATACTTATCAAGGCCATTTCCCTCTCTGAATGGTATAAAAAATTGTAAGCTTGGTATTCTTATGTATTTGAGTTTCTTAGACGGTGCCACATTTTTTTCTTCTGAGTTTGATAAATGACAAAATTGTGTGCTGGTTAATTTTTGTTGCAAATTTCTTTGGACTAAGAAATATAGGCACTTCTGAGACATTTGTATGAGACATGTGTAGGGTAGGAAGTGTCTAAATAAGATTTAGTAAAAGGAAATATCTTACATGTACATAAATGTCCATATGTGACGGACAGAATCATGGACTGAATAAGCAAATACAAAAGCAAGAAACTACTTTACTGAACACTGGTATGGCTTATCTCCTCTCTGTGTGCTAGTTATGAGCAAGAATCCCATTTGTATTGTGCTGTAGCCTAGAAGTTGTCTTAAGACCAAACACAGTATGCCATGGCATGACAGAAAATAACTCTTCCAACTGAAAGAATTTGCTAACAGTTTGTCAGCAATAAGTAGTATATACTGATTTGAATAAGATTTTCTTAAAACTAACAAGGCAGATCTCATCTTCCACATTTTAATAAATTACTGATAAGATTTTTCATTTGTTGAGCGTCTGTTATATTTAAAAAGTATAAATGTTTTCTGTAAGCATCTAATACATGACTTCATGACTTAAAAATACTTTATTTCTATTTCATTTTTTTCTTCTTCTTTTTTTTTTTACATGAGTATGCGGGAGCTGTCTTCAGACACACCAGAAAAGAGCACTGTGTCCCTTTACAGATGGTGGTAAGCTATCATCTGGGAATTGAACTCAGGCCCTCTGGAAAAGTAGTCACTGCTCTTTCCTGCTTAGACATCTTCTAGCCCCTTATTTTTCTTAAAATGTATTTAATGATGCCAAGTAGACATGTTTTTTAACTTTGAAACTATTACGTTTCTGTTATAACTAAATCACATATATGATGACCACAGCTAACATGCACATGTCTCAAAAGTGGCTATGAATTATCAGTCCCCAAACAAATGAAACACAATGAAAGCAGTTCGAAGAGGGAAGCTTACTTCACTAAGTACCAGAAAAAAAAAAGCAAAAAAACAAAGAAACAAAACTGGAAAGATCTCATACTAGCAACTTAACAGGACATTTGAACACTCTAACACAAAAACAAGTAGTCATACTCAATAGGAGTAAATACTCAAGAGCAAAAAAGAGTTAAACTCAGGGCTAAAATCAATAAAATAGAAACAAAGAGAATAACACAGTAAATGTATGAAACCGGGGTTGTTTCTTTGTCAAAGTCAAGATAGATGAACCTGTATCCAAACTAACTAAAAGGTATAGATAGAAGATCAAATTATTAAATTAAGAAATAGAGAGCTGGTTCTCTAAAAAAAAAAAACAACACTGGGAAACATTCAGTCAAATTATTAAAAGAATAGAGGGGAAATATCTAAATTAATAAAATTAAATAGGAAGAGGGGTAGAGAACAACAGATATTGTGGAAACCCAAAGAGTCAGAAAAACAAATTTTAAAAATCTAAAAAAAGGAATATAGATATACAAATTTAAAACTATTAAAAGAAATGGATAATTCCTTCATCAGTATCAGTTACTAAAATTAAATCAGCATCGATAAACAGTTTAAATAGACCTACAAGCCCTAGTGAAAGAGAAGAGGTCATAACTATCCCCTCAATGCTCAGTGATAATTGGACTTACAAAGAATTCTATTCGATTTTCAAAAAAGAACCCAATGACCAGGAGTGTTCCAACATATAACAAGGATGCATGCTCCATTATATTCATAGCAACCTTATTTATAATAACCAGAAGCTTTAAAGAACCCAGATGTCCTTCAACAGAGGAACGGATACAGAAAATGTGGTACATTTGCACAATGGAGTACTACTCAGCTACTAAAAACAATGACTTCATGAAATTCTTAGGCAAATGGATGGAACTAGAAAATATCAATCATCCTGAGTAAGGTAACCTAATCACAAAAGAACACACATGGTATGCACTCAATAGTAAGGGGATATTGGCTCAAAATTTCAGAATACCCAAGATACAATTCACAGACCATATGTAGCTCAAGAAGAAGGAAGACCAAAGTATGGATGCTTCAATCCTTCTTAGAAGGGGGAAAAAATACTCACAGGAGGAAATATAGAAAAAAAGTGTGGAGCAGCGACTTCAGGAAAGCCCATCCAGAGACTGCCCCACCTGGGGATCCATCCCATATACAGATACCAAACACAGACACTATTGCAGATGCCAAGAAGTACATGCTGACAGGAGCCTGATATAGCTGTCTCCTGAGAGGCTCTACCAGAGCCTGACAAATACAGAGGCAGATGCTTACAGCTAATCATTGGACTGAGAACAGGGTCCCCAAAGGAGGAGTTAGAGAAAGGACTGAAGGAGCTGAATGGATTTGCAACCCCATAGGAAGAAAAATATAATCAAACCACCACATACCCCAGAGCTTCCAGGGATTAAACCACAAACCAAAGAGCACACATGGAGCAACCCATGGTTCTAGCTGCATATATAGCAAAGGATGGCCTTGTAGGACATCAATGGAAGGAAAGGCTTTTGGTCCTGTGAAGGCTGAATGCTCTAGTGTGGGAGAAAGCCAAGGCAGAGAGATGGAAAAGAGTGTGTGGGTGGCACCCTCATTAAATCCGGGGGAGGAGGAGATGGGAAGAGATGTTTCCTGGAAGGGAAACAGGGAAAGGGGATAACATTTGAAATGTAAATGGAGAAAGTGTCTATAAAAGGAAAGGAAAGGAAAGGAAAGGAAAGGAAAGGAAAGGAAAGGAAAGGAAAGGAGAGGAAAGGGAAGGAAAGGAAAGGAAAGGAAAAAGAATCAGTGCCATTTCTCCTCACATTATTTCACAAAATAGAAACAGAGATATAGACCATTTCAATTTATGAATTCACAATTACCCTCATATCCAAACTTCATAAAATCCAACAAGTAAAGAATATTATAAACTGAATCTAAGCACACATTAAAACATCATCCACTGTGGTTAAAAGGCTTCATCCCAAAAATAAAAGTGAAGGTTCAATATATAAAAATTAATAAAATTAATCTACTATATAAGTAAACTGGAAGAAAAAAATAATCTCACTAGATGCAGAAAATGCCTTTAACAGTATCCAACACCTCTTCATGACAAAATCCCTATAGATATTAGATATACAAGGAGCAAGTCTTAACATAATGAAGTCACTTTAAAGCAAGCCTATAGACTATATCGAATTAAATGGAGTGAAACTCAAGTAATTCCACTAAATCCAGGAAAAACTCTCTCCATATATATTTAATATAGAAGTTGAAGATCTATCTAGAGTAGATAGACAACTGACAGAGATCAAAAGGATACAAATTTGCAAAGAAAAAGTCAGTTATCTTTGATTGCAGGTGATATAATACACACAAGTGACCCTAGCAATCAGCTAGTAAACTGCAACAATTCATAAACACTTTCAGAAAAGCAGATGAATTAAAAACAAATGGACTCAAAAATCAGTAGCTCTCCTGTATAAAAATGACAAGCAGTATCCTATTTAAGTTATTTTAGGTAATGTACTTTTAAACTCTATCTAGATAATGTTGTCTCCCAAATATACCCTCGTGTTCCCTGTGTCATTTTCCAGTGTATTTCTTGAGATTTAAGGAAGCTTTACCAGTCATGGTAACACACACTTGTAATCCCAGCACTTGGGAGAATGAGGCAGGAGAGTAGTATGCTCTGTGTTGAGACCAGTCTGGTGTAAATAGCAATAGAGAAAAACCCTGTCTGGGGGACTAGGGGTAGGGTGGGGATATGGAATGAAGGAGAGTAGAGAGAGCTTGACCAAAAGAGAAAGTTGGCAGCATCTGGAACTTTAGGTCAGGTCAGAGCTCCAGGAACAATCCTTTCCTGTAATCTCTGGTTTTCACATATGTAAACATGCAAAAGAATACCAAGAAGGAGCCCAGCAGTAATGGTTAAATTGCACAACTTCTATTTATGTAAGGCTTTTTATGTACCATTTTCTCCTGCAGATTCTGCTTGTGTGTTTTATCACCTCAGTGTATAAGTGGTAAAGTTTGAAAACTATTTGTAGCATAATTCAGTGTACATGTAGGCAATTATAAAAAAATCCAAAACTGTGCCAAATATTCAAGGTGGGGGGTGGTATTGGGCTCATATATAAGTTGTATTTTTTTTCTTACTTTCTGAATCTTTCACAGTGTACATGTTTTCATGGAATTGTGTAAGAAAATTATGTGAAAAATAAATGTATGTGGCAAATCAAAAAAGAAAGAAAGAAAAGAAAAGAAAAGGAAAGGAAAGAAAAAAACAGAGAAACAACACCCTTCATGGTAGCCTGAAAGAATATAAAATTTTTTCAGTTAACTCTAACTAACAAAGTAACACTTGTTTGATAAAAACTTCACATCTTTAGAGAAAGAAATTGAAGAAAATATCAGAAGATGGAAAGCTTTCCCATACTAATGGATTCATAGAATTAACATAGTAAAAATGGCCATGCTACCAAAGTAATATGTATATATACATACATACATATATATATATATATATATATATATATATATATATATATCACCAACACAATCCTCATTAGAGTTTCAACACAATTCTTCAGAGACCTGATAGAGAAATTCTCAATTTCATATAAAAAAAAAATGTCCAAGATAGCTAAACCATTCCTGAACAATAAAGAAACTGCTGGAGATTTTATCACTTCCAATTTCAATTTATACTACCAAGCAATAGAAAAATAACTTATGATATTGGAATAAAACAGACACATTGATCAATGAAATTGAATGAAAAACCCATGTATAAATTCACACACTTATGGGCACCTGATTTTTTGACTAAAAAAATCTATAAACGTTCACTGGCCAAAAGAAAGCATCTTCAAAAGATGGTGCTGGTCTAAATGGATGTCTGTGTATGAATACAAAGAGATCCATTCTTAATCATTCATCATAGAATTCAACTACACATTGATTTTAACATAAAATCAGATATACTGAGTCAGATAGAAGAGAAAGTAAGGAATAACTTTGAAGTCATTGACATCAGAGAAGACTTCCTGAACAGAACTGTTGAATTGTCTTATACTGCCTTGATGTGGTGGTATTTGTTTTGAGTCATTATTTTTCATTTTTCATTTTTGGTTACTACCAATTAGTAGCATGTTATTTTCTAATGTCCAGAAAGGAAGCAAAGGAGAGAGGAACTTGGATGAGTTTTAGGAAGGCAAATTAGGATATATTGTATGAAGAAATAGTCTACTTTCAAAAATAAGGAAATAAGGTAAAAAAGAAAAAATATAAGTGGTACCTTAGGGTTTCTCATCTTAAGTATTGTTACGTAGGTTATTTTGTCAATAATATTTATCTCTGCTGATTAAGTTGGAGTTCCTTAAAACATTAAAGCAAAACATATTATAAAGTTTTTTTTTTCATGGTGGGGGTGTTGTTCCCTACTGTTCTTCCCCATCAGAATCATACAACACTATTACTTTGATTGACAAAAATGAAAATAAAATAAGAGTTATAGGAATTCAAAAGATTACCTTAAACTAAGAAATATGGTAATTTAAATATACAACCTTTCAAAATAGTAAAGAATATGGGAGAAAAGAGGACTAAGGAGACCAGAAAAAACCATACAACTACAAAGCTTATTTTCAACAGTGATAGTT
Organism: Rattus norvegicus; assembly: GCF_021556685.1. NCBI lineage: Eukaryota > Metazoa > Chordata > Mammalia > Rodentia > Muridae > Rattus > Rattus norvegicus. The sequence goes on along the minus strand of NC_141551.1, from coordinate 10,496,994 downwards.
CTTTATCAAGTTCATGCACATAGGCACATGCTGGCTTTTGAAACTACTGTTTCTGATTTCTAAAGGAAATAATTTACAAAGTCCTTGGATTGTTAACTCATATAAAATAATTCTATAACTAACAGTATATTTGTTTTTGTTGTCAATATTTAATGTGTTTGTTAATATTTAAAGTGCTATATTAATAATTTAAAAGTTAAAAAGGCTTCATTCCAAAACATTTTAAATTTAAACAGTTTGTTTTGTAAAACACATAAAGAACACAATTAAATGGTTTGATGATGTCATTCAACTGTTGGAGAAGAGAGTAAACTGAATTCAAACCCTGGTGATAGCAAGAAGTAATGAAAATCAGAGTAGAATCCAGTAAAATAGAATGAAGTCAATACAGTAAATCAATATATTTAAGAGCTGCTTCTGTGGGAAGACACAGAAGAAAAACAGAGAAAAATGAAATTGACAAAATCAGAAATGAACAGAAAGCGTTACAACTAACAAGTAGCATAAAAATTCAGACTATTAGAAAATTATTTCAAACTATATTTTATAAAGATGGAAAAAACTAAAGATTGTAAGGTTCAGCCAAACAAACACAATTAAACCAAAAAGACATCAAAACCTTAATAAAATTCTACCAGCTAAAAAATGTCCAGGGCCAGAATTCTACCAAGGGTTTAGGAGGCTCTACATTTATTCAGTCATGCTTAAATTATTCAAAATAACAGAAAACAAATCATATTCAGAAATTCCTTTTATGATACAAACATTGTTTTAGTACCTGAACTAAACCTATCTAAACCTAATTAAACCTGAACACAACAACAATACAAAAGGGAGGAAAGGATGGAAGGACAATAGAAAGAACCTATATAAACTACAGAAAATTACAGGCTAATATCCCTGATGAGTATACTCAAAATACACAACAAAATAATGGCAAATGGAGTAGATATATATATCAAAATGATGAGGGAAGAATAATTTGCCCTTATCTCAGAAATGCAGAAGTGTTTCTACATAAGTAAATCAATAAACCTAATGGCTATCATAAACAGACGTAAGGTAAAAGTAACACAATTCAATAAATGCAGAAAGTTATTAAGAATCTAACATACATTCATGAAAAAATCATAGAGAATATAAGGTTGAAGACAATATGTGTCAACGGACTAAAAATCGTATATAAGAAACCCACAGCCAATTTCATCCTATTGGATAAAAGCTTAAAGAGTATTACTGAAGTTGGAGATAAAAAAAGGATGCCTAATCTCCCACTTCTTTTCAGAACTGTGCTCAAAATCTTACGTTCAGCAATAAGGCAAATGAAGGAAATTTAAGTAATACAAATAGGGAAAGAAATCAAGCCACCTCTATTTGCAGATGATACCATATTATACATATAGGTTACAAAATGATTCAGAAACTTCTAAAAATGTTAATACAACTCACAGGTGGGACAATATAGATGATAACCTTGGACAAATCAAAAGCTTTCCAACAGATCATCAGCAAACATACATAGTAAGAGAATGGGAAACACTCCCATTCATAACACCCTCAAACATATCCAGAAATAACCCAAACCACTGAACTGAAAGACCTCTACAACACTTACTTTAAACCTGTGAAGATTGGAGAAAAGCAGAAGATGAAAAGACATCTCATGATCATAGACTGTTAGAACTAATACTGTGAAATGAGCACTCTACTAAAAGCTATTTATAGGTTCAGTACAATGCCATTCAATTTCCCTATTTAATTCTTCACACAAATAGGAAAAATGGTAAAATTTTTATGAATCCACAACAAAAACGGAATGAAAACAAATACAACCTGAATAAAAAAATATCCTAGCAAAACCAAAAAAAAATTGCTTGAGGTCTTACTGCTTTAGAATATAAGATATATTATATACCAAATAATAATAAAAATAACATGGTACTGACAAAAGTAAAACAAGAGGAAGTATAACAAACTAGACAAGTTGACCAATAGAGAAAATATCAAAGACACAAATATGATTACATATAACTTCTGTCACTTACTATTTACAAAGATACCAAAACCAAAATATGGAGAAGAGAATGTATGTTCAACAATGTATCTTGGAAATCTAGATGTCTACACACAGTAGAATGAAATTGTGCCAGGAAATGGGAGTAGACTCTAAAAGATCTCACCAAGCAGCCGATTCCCATAGAATTGCTTTATAGTTTCTTTATTCAAGCTTGAGCTTGGGATCCCCTTTAACCCTGACACAGCAAGATGGGAAGGTGAAACTCCAAGCCTAGTTTCAGGCAAGCATTTTTAGAAGCAAGCAAGCAAGCAAGCAAGAAAACAAGTGTTTCTAGTCTGACACACATTTGACTTGTGAGTTATTATGGCCTTTAACATAATTGGCTGGTGCTGGGAACCAAACCATAAACTTAATTTCTGTTTCCCCTTGATGGTTGGCTGATAGGTAGTGAAGTGCCAGGGGCAGACTTGTTACCTAGAGGTACAGATTTGTTGGGGAGAAACCTGGACACTGGTGCTTAAGTGTCTGCTTCTTAGTTAGCTTGAATTCAACCTAGATCAGGTTCTCTAATATAGAATCTGAACCCAAAGTATCTGGTCTCTCAAAATTATACCTGTATCTATCACCTGGCACAGAAAATAACTCCAAATGGATCAGACATCTACGCTTAGAACCCTAAACACTAAAACTGCTAGGAGAAAATATAGGCAGTAACTTACATGATATGATATGAAAGAACTTTCTAAATAGGCCTCCATATACTCAAAATATAAGCCACTATTTGTTAAGGAGTATTTAATAAAACTAAGACGTTGCTGTACAGTTAAACAGACACCAGTTGAAGAATGTCAATAGAATGGAAGAGAATTTTTTTTGCCTGCGATACACATGACAGAAATTTACTATCTAGATATCTAAATAAATTTAAAAAATGCTTTGAAATACCACCAGGTATTTTCTCAACTCCATTTACAGAACCTTTATTCATAATAGCCAGAAAATAGACGGAAACTGACACAACCTAGATCTTCCACAAAGAATGGATTAAAAAATGTGGTACCTTTACTTAATAAAGTATTATTTGGTCATTCAAAACAATGACATCATGAAATTCTCAGACAAATAAATGGAATTAGAAAATATCATCCTGAGTGAGGTGACCCAGACTCTGGAAAACAAACATGGTATTTACCCCCTTATAAATGAATACTAGGCAAAAGTAAAGGTATAATTCATATGACTGTAAAACCATGTTAATACACACACTCAAAGAAGCTAAGTAACAGGGGAGACCGAAGGTAGTGAGGGAGGGGTCCTGATTCTCACCAAAAATGGGAAATAGATAGTGGTGGGTGGATGGGGCAAGGGTAATGGAGGAGGGTGGGCGTGGGAATGGGAACTGGAGGATCAGGTGGAGGGAGAATGGAGGAAGAGAATACTGGGACAGACAACTGGAATGGGGGTGCTTCTCTGGAATGTGCTAGAATGCTAAGGTAATGGAAACTTCCAGGAATTTATGAGGGTGACTTTAGCTAAGACTCCTAGCAATGGGGGATATGGAGCCTGAAACTGGCTATCTTCTGTAACCAGGCAAAGGCTTCCAATGAAGGGGCTGGGACAGCAACCTGGCCACAAAACTTTCAATCTATAATTTTCCCTATCTACAAGATGTGCAGGGATAAAGATGAAGCAGAAATAGAGGAAATGAGTAACCAATGACTAGACCATCCTGTGGCCCATACCATGAGAATGAGACCACTCCTGATACTATTAATGATATTCTGACATACTTGTAGACAGCAACCTAATACAACTGTAATCAGAGAGCTTTCGCCCAGCAACTGTTGAAAACAGATCCTGATACCCATACTCAAACATTAGATGAAACTTAGGGAGCTCTGCAGAAGATAGGAATGAAGGATTATAGGAGCCAGAGAGTTGAGGAACACCAGAAGATAAACCTAAAGAATCGACTAAGCTGTGCTCATAGGGTCCTACGGAGGCTGAACCTCTAATCAAGGGGCATGCATTGGACTGATCTAGGCCCTCTGCACATGTATAACTGTTCTGCAGTTTGACCTTCATGTGGAACTCATAACAGTAGGAGCAGTGGTGTTCTCTGACTCTGCTGCCTGCCTTTGCGATCCTTTCTCACTACTGGGCTACCTCCTCTATCCTCAGTAGGAGAAGATACACATAGTCATACTGTAATTTGTTGTGCTGGTTGATATCAATAGAAGGTCCTCCCTTCCTGAAGAGACAGGGATGAGGGCGGGAGGGAAAGCTGCAGTTGGGATATAAAATAAATAAGCAAATTAATTAAATAAATAAATAAATAAATAAATAAATAAACAGAATCACAGACAGAAAGACAGACTGACAGACTCAGTGAGATAGATGATAGATAGATAAATAAATGGATAGATAGATAGATAGATAGATAGATAGATAGATAGATAGATAGATAGATAGATAGATGGATGGATGGATGGATGGATGGATGGATGGATGGATGGATGGATGGATGGATGGATAGATAGATAGATAGATAGATAGATAGATAGATAGATAGATAGATAGATAGATAGATAGATAGATAGATGGATGGATAGATAGATGGATAGATAGATAGATAGATGATAGATTTCAAAAATGAATAACACATTAAAAATGCCCTTGAGACCTGGAAAAGTAGTTCTCAAAATAATAAAAAGAATGAATAAGAAATAGCTTTAAAGTGTACATTGTTCATAACTGTTAGGAAAATACAAATCCAAACAACTTTGAGATTTGATCTTACTCCAATCAGATTAGCAGAGCCAACAAACTAGTGGACAATGAATACTGGCACAGTTGTTAGGAAAATAAAACTCTATCTATTCTTGGTCAGAATGCAAAATTTTATGTTCAGTCTGGAAATCAGTTTGATGGATACTCAAGAACTAAAAATAAATCCAACATATGGCCCAGGTATATCACTTCTTGTCATATGTCCAACATTTTAACACCCGACTCCACAGATACTTGTTCAGTCAATATTCATATCTGCTCTATTCATAAGAGTTAGAGAATGCTAGCAGTCTGGACATCCTACAAATGAATGGATAATAGAAATGTAGTAATACATATTATGGAATGCTATTCAGATGTAAAAGAATTGAAATCATAAATGGATGAAGTATGAAAGATCATATTTAGTGAGGTGACCAGGGCCCTTATATATTCTTTCTCATTGCAGTTTCCTAGATGCAAAATTTCAGATGTGAGTTATGTTCAGGAATAACTTCAGAAATCAGAATACTAAGATGGGAAGATAATCATGGTAAGGTAGTAGAGAATAGCAGTAAAGGAGAGGGGAGGAGCAGGAAAAATATATGACTCTTCAGGGAGAAATGAATGATCAACATAAATATGAGAAGACGCTAAATAGCAGTAAGGATGTTTAAGATGATATAAGGAATCACAATAGCAATTTTGTCTAAATAAGTGTATAGTAAGCAAAATTCTCTATTAATTCTCTATGTATTTTATTCTCAAATAATATAACAAGTATGTTGCAACTTTGGACACATGCCAACAAATGATATACCTGGGCCATATGTTGGATTTATTTTTAGTTTTTTAAGTTTCCATCAAGCTGATTTCCAGAGTGGACATATGATTTTGCATTCTGACCAAGAGTGGATAAAGTTTTATTTTCCTAACAACTTTGCCAGTATTAATTGTCCGCTATTTTGTTGGCTCCGCTAATCTGATTGGAGTAAGATCAAATCTCAAAGTTGTTTTTATTTGTATTTTCTTTGCAGTTATGAACAACACACATTTTTGAGTTATTTCTTATCCATCCTTTTTATTATTTTGAGGACACACACACACACACACACACACACACACACGCACACACACACACACCAATTTTTTCTTATCTAGGCTGACGATACTCCCTCCAAGAAATAAGGATCACTTAATAAAAATCTCATTACCAAGTCTAAGAAATTGTCTTTTAAATTATTGACCAGGGTCATCCTCCAGAAGTGGATGGTAAATGCATATTGTTGAAGACACCATTCACCTCAGACACAGGGATCAGAGGACCCTGATCTGGAAGTGGCTTGAATGCTTTCTCCCTGAGTACTAGATTTTGTTGTAGAATGCATCATGCAAGCTTCTATTGAGGGGAAGTAACCAACAGTCACACTCAGTTACAATGTACTATAGTAACAAGAAGTGCAAGATAGCTCTAATGGTTCAGTAATGTTGGTTGTACTTTATGGGAAAAACAAAACAAAGCAAAACAAATAAAAACCAACCAAACAAACAAAACCACCCAAAACTCAGTAATTGAACTCAGTACTTGCTCGATGTAAGAGAAAATATGATTGGTATTGGAAATTTAGTCAATTGCACAGAGTGAGAGAAATTGGCATGGAACTTAAAACCTGAATAGCAGTAAGTGCCATTGTAATCCACACCCCTACATCCACACTCCATCCACACAGGTGGAGTCCACTACAGAAAACTAAAACCAATGAAAATGCAGAGTTGTGGAGCTCTGTGCCAGTGGATACAGCTACAATATACTCTTATAGTCAAGGCTCAAGGAACATTTAGGAGAAGGGGCAAAAGATTTTAAAAGCCAGAAGATCAGAAAGTTACCTGTCAGATTGTGTTGACTAGTAATATCAGAAGCTACACCATCATGACTGTCTAAGGATGATCTGAGCACGTAACATCAACAGACATTTCAAAGAGGATCAGGAAAAGCCATTAAGCTGTAATCCTACACAAAGAACTACAGGCAAGGAATGATGAGTATTTATTATGCAATACCAAATGATTAGTCTAAAAACATGTATTCAAATAATATTGTATAGACTTAGTAGGTTATATTTCAGAAATTCAGATTGTTTATTTAACAAATATATGATTTGTCCATGTTAATGAATGCAGTTTTTTATACGTCAGATTCATATTAAGAGTGTAAGAAAAACGGAAATAAAGAACAAAGCATGAAAATTGTTTTAAAATTGTAGTACTATCAATAGACATATCTATTTTGAAATATGTGATATCTATTGGATTTTTGCTGAGCTATGGATCAAATACAACCAAGAATTTCAGATTTTGCTTATCTATGTTGTATTCAATAATGTGTTTAGTATGAAAATAATTTATATTTAAATAAGTTATATTTATTCATTTCATTATAAGTGCCATCATTATATATACTAAGAGTTTTAAATCATCAATTTATAATAAATTTATTCTTTCCAATATTGGAAAAGGCAAAATTATTTTTTCAGCTTATTGTAGAAATTATTAATCCCATCCAGGGAACTTTTACCCTGCCTTAGACAATTTTGTTTCCCGATATAAGACACACATGATCTTAATATTTACAATAAACTTTAAGCAGCACAAGAGCTGGTCAGATCTCTACCCTTTGTGCTATTAGAATCTACTTTCCTATCAATAACCCTGAATTCTTACTGTGATTTATCTGAACTGCTCTTAACTCCTATTGGCCAGCCCTCAGGGCCAAATTTTTATGGCCACCTAACCCATGATGCCTTTTTCTTGTTCCTCCCGCATCTTCTTCTTTCCCATTTGGTTCTCCTCTGAATCCAAACCTGAGAAACTTAAAACCCACCTATGTCTCTTCTACCCAGCTACTAGCTGTTGGCATCCTTATTTACCAATTAGAAATAACTTAGTGGCAGGGTCATTTGAGTCTATGTGCAGACTTCAGGTCTTGAAGGTCCATACTTAGCATTAAAATAGACAGCAAGACCAAATTTCAATAGTTAATATATTTACAAAATGCTATATAAGATATTTCTTGTTTAAATAAAGTGTCATGTCAAAGCTAATATATAATAATGCAATAGCTGCTTAATTATTTTACATAAAAATAAACTAGTAGGTTATTTGTTTCCTTAGTCTTCTGTGAAATGCCAACTTAAAAATGCATTTTTTCAAGTATGCATAAATATGTTTGTGGGAGAACATGTTAGTTTCAAAGGGAACAGGGATAAAGAAACAAAATGTCAATGAGAAATATAGAAGAAATTCTTACACATTTAATTTTGTTTTATTTTATTTTACAAATATAATATAATTACATGATCCTCCCCTGTCTTTCCTTTTATTAAAATCCTACCATATGCTCTGCCATTCTTTTCCAAAATCATGTTTTTTTACTACTATTCCATGTGTTTCTTTCTATGTATATACATTGTATATATTCTCTATATATTCATACATGTAACCTACTCATTTTATATAAGTTACATGTATGTATGTATGTATGTATGTATGTATGTATGTATGTATGTATGTATAATGCTACAGCCAGGATCTCACAAGAGATAAGGGTTTGGATCATGGAAATTTGACTCCTGCCTTTGGGCTGTGGTTTTCAGTCCTATGGCAGCTATGGCTGAGTTATTCTGGGTTCTTTCCCAACATTGCTTAATTATCTTTCTGCTGAGTCTGTCTCATTTTCCCCTGCAAATAATATATTATATGGTGTTCTTCTTAAACTTCATTGGAATAAGCCATTAACTAGTGTAATATTTCCTTGTAGAAGCTTTCATATATTTATTTTCTCATCTTGTGCCCCCTCTCTCTACACTTCACTGTTCAGGACCTATGGATTGGGATCAATCTGCTCCCCACTTTGACTTTTTCTCTAATTGGTGCAAGCCCTGAGATGCAAACATTCCACCTCTGCCTGAGTCAGGTTGTTTATTTGCTTATTTTTGAGGTGTAGTCTCACATGACCAAAAGTGGCTTTAAATTCTGTATGCCTGAGCCATTTCTTCTTTGATAGTCTCTATATTCTGGAATCCATTTTTGTGCTTACTCTGAGAAACTGAGTACATAGGGACCAAGAAACATGTTTGGCCATTCTACTCTGACCACTTCCACCCTCACATTGACTAGCTCCCCTAAATTATTCAATGTTTCTGCCAAGTTCTGCTTACTCCTCTTTATAAAACAACTACTAAATCAGAGATGACACTCTATGAGAAAATTTAGTACTGCTGAATAAGCTTTTGATTTTAGAAAGAAGATCCTGAATGGCATGCATTTTGACTTGATCCCTTTAAAAAATCCTACATTATACTTCCTTTAATGTATGCGCTGAGAGATGTGATTCTTGTTGACACAAGTTGTTCTTTTTTAGGAAATGTTACATTTTATAAATCTTGTCTCTTGACACTTACATACATTCACAGTCCTTAGTTAGCAATTGGCTTTCCAGATTGGGGGAAGGAATCTTTCATATAACTCTTCAAGCATCAAATTACCCTTTTAAAGATCTAGCTATGTCTAACACAATAAGAAAATGTGTGACATTTTGTACCACATTCAAAAAATGAGGAAGAATCAATAATAAAAAAGAAAAAGAAGGAAGCCTCCTTTTGTATATTTCCAAGCTAAATCTTGATTTTAAGACAGTTGTATATGTCAGACCTATTATCTGCATCCTATTGCACTTTGTGGGGAATGAAGAAAGGCAGCTGGAGAACAAAGCATCAGTAAATATGTCACAGTGCACAAAGCTTGACCTAGGAGAAGTGGCGTTTTCTCTTTTCACCCTAGCCAACACATTTCAGTCTGAGGACTACATTTCAATAAAATATCTGAAGAATGCAGTATAATTAGGTGACAACAACCTTGAAGTTTACATGTCTTTTAAAAGTCACTGGACAAATTTTTACAAGCATGAGTTAGTTTAAAATGGATGTTCATAAGAAATTCTGATGTGCAATTATATTGGAAAATTTGTCTTCTCATTATGAAATATCACTGAAAACTGTTTTTTTTTACCTCCTATGCTGACAAGGCATAGAAAAAAGTTTATATGACTTAAAAGTAGTTCATTTAAAGAACTAATTGACAGTTTTGCTTTAAGATAATTCAAATTTTTAGAAAAATTTTTATTCTTAAATATAGATTACAGATCACAACTTGACTCCTATGTGCATTTCATTTTGTACTTTCACAGATATATATCCCTCAGCCGACAATATTTCTACTGTATAAGTTTAAAGGCATAATATTTTCGCTTTAAGTCAGTATTTTAAACAAAGAATAGTAATTAATGTCTAAACAGCAACACTTTTTGAATATCATAGTGTTTACCTCACATCACCAACTTAACATTTATATTGTAGAGGGAGATGTGAGAGGTGTTTCTCATATTAAATGTAACTTTTCCAATCCAGTTTAAGTGTTAAGAAACAATCTCCTTGGCAACTGAAATCTTCAAACACCCGATAATTAAAACAGGATTTTTTTTTCTATAGTGAATATAAGATGAATTGAAATGTCAGTAATTTAACCTATGGCACACGTTGTGCTTGTAGTCTTATATCAAATTTGTTACTAGAACCTGACAGGTAAATGCAAGCATTTATAATATAAAAGTCAAGAGGAATCCTCTGCTGGTTATGAACCACAGTATGCTCAAAACAGAGTCTGAAAAGTAACATATATCAATATTTCTTTTAAAAAAAAGTAGAATGTGAAAGTCTCTTTCAATTTTAGGCTTAGAAGCTAAATACTACTTGTGTGATCCAGAAATCCAGAATGTTACCACTTTTCCAAGCATCACTGAGATCAGTCTGTGTGTGGTGTGTACAGAGAGTGTGAATGCCATTTGAAAACAAAAGTATTGAATAAAAAAATCTTCATAGATATTTGGCAATTCTTTTTTTTTTCTTGGTTCTTTTTTTTGGAGCTGGGGACCGAACCCAGGGCCTTGCGCTTCCTAGGTAAGCGCTCTACCATTGAGCTAAATCCCCAGCCCCTATTTGGCAATTCTTGATGGAAGCAGATAAGCACTGATGGAGTTTAGATAACAGTTCCCTATTTCAATCCAATTTAATACTCCTTTTAGGAAAAAGTACTTATTAGTGGTAAGTTCTGGTCACTCCAAGCATCTCAAATCAATTATAAAGCAATTAGAAGCCGTTTTTGAATGACAGAAGAACAAATACCAGCACGGGAAAGATTTTTCATTAATTAAGAGCACCTGGATTTTGTTTCTTCACCCCCAACCAGGGATTACAAGAGATTGTTACTACAGTCCAAGAGATATGATGTGACGGCGCGTGACTGGGGTCATTTATGCTATGAAAGCACCAAAGGTTTACTGAGGTTCACAGTATATATACATCGAGTCTCAGGATAAAAACAGGAATATGGGAATGACAAAAATAAGTTTACGTTCTCAGGATCAAAATAGGAATACGGGAATGACAAAAATAAGTTTACGTTCTCAGGATCAAAATAGGAACTGACTCAATGGTGTTACTGTCCATCGGCCAAACAGCAAAGGCCAAGATGGTCTTTTCTTAAAAGCAAAAGGTTCCACATGTGTCACAAGGCTCAGCAGGGGGCAAACACTGAGGGAGCCCAGGAGGCTCTGACGATGATGCGTTCTTTTGAATTTCCTAAGATATACACCCAAAAATGCACATCCTCACACACAGACATACCCATACTTAAAATTATAAAAGGAATATTTTTAAAAAACATGTATATAATTTTCCATAAAATTTTATGTAGTTCCTAGACTCACTACCTTCAAATATTACCAACATATTGAAAGTTCCCTCTTCCTGTTCATGTTCACATTAACTCCCTCACAATAAGTTTATCGCTGCTTTATCTTTTATAAATTAAATCTTTAAAAATAAAGAAATGGAAAGAGTAATTCTCAAATTTATCTGGAAAGACAAAATAACAGAATAGCAAAAACAATTCTTAACAATAACAGAACTTCTGAGGGAATCAGTGTTATGATCTCAAGCTATACTACAGAGCAATAGTGATAAGAACTGCATGGTATTGGTACAGAGACAATCATGTTGATCAATGGAATAGTACTGAAGACCCAGAAATAAAACCACACACATAAAAACACTTGATTTTTCACAAAGAAGTAAAAAATATACAATGGACAAAAGATAGCATCTTCAATAAATAGCACTTGTCTAATTGGCTGACTGTAGAAAAATGAAAATAGACCCATATTTGTCACTTTGCACAAAGCTCAGGTCAAAGTGGATCAATGACTTCAATATAAAACCAGATACACTGCATCCAATAGAAGAGAAAGTGGAAAAGAGCCTTGAACTCATTAGCACAGGGGGGAATTTCCTGAACAGAATTATAATGGCTCAGCTGTAAGATCAAGAATTGATAAATAGGGGGTTGGGGATTTAGCTCAGTGGTAGAGCGCTTGCCTAGGAAGCGCAAGGCCCTGGGTTCGGTCCCCAGCTCCGGAAAAAAAAGAACCAAAAAAAAAAAGAAAGAAAAAAAAAGAATTGATAAATAGGACCTCATGAAACTATAAATTTCTGTAAGACAAAGAACATAGTCAATAAGACAAATTAGCAACCTACATATTGGGGAAAAAAAAACTTCACTAATCCCATATCCCATAAAGAGCTAATATCCAAAATATATAACAAACTCAAGAAGCTAACCATCAAAACCCAAGCAAAGTATGGTGTAGAGAACTAAACAGAGAATTCACAGCAGAGGAATTTTTAATGGCTGGGAAGAACTCTAAGAAATGTTCAAAGTCCTTAGTGATCAGGGAAATGCAAATCAAAACGGCCCTGAGATTCCACCTTATACCAGTCAGAAGGGCTAAGATCAAAACCTCAGGTGACAGCACATGTTGGCCAGGATGTGGAGAAAGAGGAAAACTCCACCTTTGCTGGTGGGACTGCAAACTGGTACAACCGCTCTGAAAATCAATCGGGTGGAAATAGATTTCCCTGAAGACCCATCTACACCACTCTTTGGAATATACCCCAACAGTGCCACACTGTGTCAAAGGGGCACATGTTCCACTAAATTCACACAGGCCTTGTTTGTGTAACCAGAAGCTGGAAACAACCCAAATGTCCCACAACAAAAGAATAGATACAGAAAATTTGATTCGTTTACACAGAATATTCTTCAGCTATTAAGAGTGAGAACATCATGAGTTTTACAGGCAAATAGATGGAACTGGAAAATATCTGGAGTGAGGTAACTCAGACCCAAAAGAACATGTATGGTATATAGTGATTAATAAGTGAATATTGGCCGAAATGTATAAAATATCCAAGATACAGTACACAGAACACAAAAAAGGTTAACAAGCCAAAGGACAAATTGAGGAAGTCTCACTCCCACTTGTGAGGGAGAAGAAAGCAATCACAGGAGGGGGAAGGGAGAAAGGGACTTGGGTGGCAGAGGCAACAGGGAGGGGAAGAGAAAAACATGATCAGGAATAGCATGGGGGAAAAGGGCCAGCATGAAAAATGGAAACAGGAAACCTCATAAGGTAAAAGGTGAGGGGACCCTCCAGAATGTATCAGAGACCTGGGAGGTGAAAAACTCTCAGGACAATATATGAAATGCCCAAGAGTGGGGAAAAAGAACTTATAGAATCCATCTCCAGCAGAAAGACAGGGCATCAAGTAAGAGGCAGGGGTGTCAGCCCACACTCTTTCCCATAATTGTTCCTGTCTGAAAGAACTGCAGGGATGGAAATGGAGAAGAAACTGAGGAAAAAAGATCCAGTGACAGACCCAAATTGGTATCCAGCTCAAGGGATCTGACAATACTGCGGAGGCTGTAGTATGCTCACAAAATGAGACCTATCAAGACTGCACTACAAAATATTCAACAAGCAGCTGAAAGAGTAAGATGCAGGTATTTACACTCAACCAATGAACAGCTGATGACCCCTGTGGTTGAATTAGGGCAAAGCTTTAAAAAGTTGAGGAGGAGGGCGACCTTGTAGGAGGAGCAGCAGTCCCAATTAACCTATACCCCTGAAAGCTCTCACACACTGGACACCAACCAGGCAGGTTACACCACCTAATATTAATATATAACATAGGACTAATATATAACAGAGGACTGCAGGGTCTAGGTTCACTCAGAGAAGATGGATGTAACCCTCAAGAGACTAAAGGCCCCAGGGAGTCAAGATGTCTTGTGGGGTGGGGGATGGGACTGGTGGGGGTGAGGTGGGAACATCCTTGTGTAGACAGGGGTGGAGAGAGTGGGGGAAATGGAGTGTAAAAGTAAGATTAAATAAAATTTAATGTGTGTGTGTGTGTTTGTGTGTGTGTGTGTGTGTGTGTGTGTGTGTGTGTGTGTGTGTTTCTGAGTTTAGGTTTGTTGTAAGTGCAGGGTTTGCAGAGGCCAGAATTGTGGGTGATATGAATGATGCTTGGACTCTGAACAAGAACATGAACATTTCAATGAAGCTGTCTAGTACCACAATTAATCTCAAAGTCCTGAATTATTGTCCTGTAGTCTTTACTGGTTTCAGTGACTCAGTGCTTGCAATCAACAATACATGTAATTGAGACACACAGGCAATCTAAGCAGAGTTGTCCGAATAATGCTGCACTATCAGAATAGACAATAATATAGTTCATTTACATTTCTTGGTGGCATGCTATCATATATATATATATATATATATTAGGTATATATAAATTCAACTTAATTTTATCTATTGACTTAATTACGTTTTTTCCAGTTTGGGTATATTGAGAATAATTACCTTTTCACAATATTTTACATGCCATTTGATATATGCGAATATGGAAAAATGGTATATTTACATATGTGTACATTTACATACATATCCCACTATACTACATGTATATGGATACATTCATTTTTATCCAAGAATACACACACACACACACACACACACACACACACACACACACACCGGAATGAAAGCAACTCATTCACATAATATAAAAGTAAAAATATAGTTTTGAAAAATATATCCTTGCTGTTTAGAAACCTAATTATCAATGCATTTAGAAGACATATGAAATTCTGTAATTGACTTATTTTAAGTAGGATCATAATACAAATGACAAAAAGTTAAAAAGATATTCTAAGGAGTAATTGATAAACTTTTACTGTTCTAAGAACTTTATACATAAAATAATTTATAAGCAGAAATTTTAGAAATTTTCTTTTTTTATTAATCATTCCATTTGTCTACATCTCAAATGATATCTTACTTCCGCTTCCACCTCCACAACCCCCCTATCCCATATCCACCCTTCCCCCTCCCATTTGCCTCTATGAGGGTGCTTTCTCCCTTGCCCACCCACTGCCAGCCCACTGCTCCAGCATTCCCCTACTCAGGGGCATCAAACCTCCACAAGACCAAGGCCTCCCTGACGCATGGGTGTCCGGTAAGTACATCCTGTGGTACATATGTATCTGCAGTTATGGATCCCTCCCTGTACACTCCTTAGTTGATGGTTTAGCTCTGAGATCACTGGGTGGTCCATGCAGCCAACATTGTTCTTCATATGGGGTTGCAATCCCCCTCTGCTCCTCCAGTCCTTCTGCCAGCTCCCCATCATGCTCTCTGAGCTTAGTTTGGTCGTTCTAAGCATCCACATCTACATTAGTCAGTTGCTGTCTGGACCTCCTGAGGAGCAGCCACACCAGGTTCCTGTCATCAAGCACCTCATGACCACCTCAACAGTGTATAGTTTGGTGTCTGAGACAGGATGGATCCCCAGATGGCCCTTCCTTCAATCTCTGCTCCATGTTTTGAACCCTTTCTTCCTTCGGACAAGAACATTTCTAGGTTAAAACTTTGCTAAACAAAGAATTATCAACTGAGTAATATTGAATGGCCTAGAAGTACCTAAAAAATATTTCCAGTATCTTTAGTGACTAGGGAAATGCAAATCGAAACAACCCTGAGATTCCACCTCACAGCAGTCAGAATGGCTAAGATCAAAAACTCAGGTGACAGCAGACACTGACAAGAATGTAGAGAAAGAGGAACACTCCTCCATTGTTGGTGGGATTGTAAGCTGGTACAAGCACTCTGGAAATCAGTCTAGTGGTTCCTCAGAAAATTGAACATAGCAGAGGACTTGAGTACATGAGAATCCAGCTATATTACTCCTGGGCATACATCCAGAAATGTTCCAACATATAATGACACATGTTGTACTATGTTTATAGAAGCCTAATTTATAACAACCAGAAGGTGGAAATAACCCAGATGTCCTTCAACAGAGGAATGGATACAGAAAATATGTTACATTTACACAATGGAGTCCTACTAAGCTATTAAAAATGACTTCATGAAATTCTTAGGCAAATAGATGGGATTAAAAAATATCATCTTGGGGCTGGGGATTTAGCTCAGTGGTAGAGCGCTTACCTAGGAAGCGCAAGGCCCTGGGTTCGGTCCCCAGCTCCGAAAAAAGGAACCAAAAAAAATATCATCTTGAGTGGGGTAGCCCAGTCCTTGTACTTATTCCTTTTCAATCATCAAGACAATCTAGTTTCTAGTTCCTAGTATTCATAAAGAGGGTAAAGGTGATATTTATCTCTCTGAGTCTGACTATCCAGGGCTATGAATGTTTTAATTTAATGGGCCATAGAAAATACAAACCGTATATAAATAGATCTACTTTAGTTTTTTTTAATTATACTTTGAATTTAATATATTTGCTCTTTGCTTACTCAGTTGCTGGAACTTAGTATGGAGACACAATGTAAAGAAATACGGTATGTGGAGTTGAATTTACCTACACCGATTTTTGCTTCTGGTGGGTTCAGTGCTTCCAGCCATCCACCCAGGAACCCTTTGAATTCTCGAGTGGAAGACAAACACACAAACAGATACACACATACACACACACACATACACACAGATACACACACATACAGATACACACACACACACACACACACACACACACACACACACACACACACACCACACCAGTTACTTTTAAAATGCCTTGACTATCTCAAAGTCTAGCCACTCCTAATCCTCTCCCTATTTTCTTCGAGCCCCTGCAAGGAAGTGGCCTGTGGTCACCCATCCAAATTCTTACATGGTTTGTTTGCATTCTTTCTTTCAACTCCTATGTCTCATTTCCTTCTCTCCTGGCTCATGGTAATTCTCTGTCTTCTTTTTTCCAGTTCCTAGTCAGCACAACTCTGAAGTTCCTAACCTATCTCCCTTTTCCCAGCCATTAGTTGCTGGCGTCTTTATTGATCAATCAAAATCCAACTGGGGACAAGGACCTTCAGCATTTTGGCACATAGCTTCCCAATTAGATCAAAGCATTAGAATGAGTTCCTAACAAAGATAATTCCTATCTTCTTTAGTACATAAAAATAGGGGGTCAGATAATCAGAGATAAATAGTGAATGTGTATATACATATTTGTGTGTATTCGTATATATGTATACATGCAGACACATGAACATTTCGTGGGCACACATATGCAGAGACATATCTATATGAATCTAGAGTCTGGATTTAAAAGCTGAATAAGTTTATTTTAGGCCATGTTATGTCACATAATGTTAATATCTGCACTTCGAAGGAGCAGTCAGGAAGATCTATGATACATAGCTTTTATAGAGTGAGATCCAGACCAGGCAGAGCTGGGAAATGTAGTTCCCCCCTCCCTCCTTCTCTCCAAACTTATCTTTTGTCTTTAGTATGAGGGAGACCTCATTGGCTTTTTGCTAGTTTTCATACACTAAAATGATGCTAGTTGGTGTTATAAAAATATCCAAATGGTTATTATTTAAGGAAATAAACCTTAAGGAGAAAACAATCTTGGGCCACAGCACAAACTCAAAATTTCTTTGTAGGTATTGGTGGTAAAATTCGAGGTGTATAGTAGGATACCAACAATATAGGTTTTTAAGAAAAGACACATGCTATTTGAGGAAAGCTGTTAGTGCGTTGTTATCATAGAGGGAAAGTCAGCTTGAAGGTGACTCACAATTTGCGAAACTGCTGAGTGAACTGGAGACCTTTGGCTTAGAAGAGCATAGACAGGACCAGTGTTACAAGTAAAGTGGCATGGTGATGAAATGCATCATCTGACACATTAATGGCAAGTAGCTGGATTTATTATTTGAGAAGAGGAGGAGACATGATCAGAAAATAAAACATGGACTTAAACATGTTCAGCTAAGAAATGCATCTGTGAAATGAAAGAGTTCATAGGGAGGTAATTTTGAATGAAGAAAAAAATCCAAATGTCTATACTTTAGGATATTTTAAGTTGGGATAGGTTCTGAACCTTTCTAATTTTTCAACCCTTTAATAGAGTATTTCATGGTGTGTTGACCCTAGTCCATAATATCATTTTTTTGCTACTCTATACCTCTAATATTGCTACTGTTATGGATCATAATGTACATATCTGATACGTAAGGTGTCTGGTATGCATCCCCTTTGAAAGGGTTTGTGACACATATGTTAACATTTGCTGATTTAAGATGCTGTAACAGGTTTTCATAATTTTGTGAATTAATCATGATCTTGAAATTTGTCCTCTGAAAAATACAGCTTGGGTGACAGGACAGAGTAAATAGCAGAACAGTTCAGAAAAACCAAACACTTCCTATTTATTTTTAGTTAATTGTCTCAGATGTGGAAAAGAAAATCTGCAGCTATCTATAGTGGCTGAGCTACTTTTAAAAACAACAACAGCAACAACAACAATAAATACTACTCCTTCATATTTCTAATGTAAAAAACATTTATTTAATAGTTCATTTGTGCCTTAAGAATATAAACATCCATCTATCTTTATAATACCTACTCCTCTTTGCCTGCTATTTTCCATAGTAGTGAAGAAAGCAGGCATCTATCATTGTTTTGGATGCTGATAGAGGAGTTTTGAAGACTTTTAGACTTGCCAAAAATCTTACTGTATTTTAGAGAATCATATTTTAGAAAGCTTGAAACTTCTGTTAAGTTTTTTGTTTTGTTTTTCTTGTCTTAGATTTGGTGATTGTGTATTTTGTGTGTGTTTGTGTGTGTGTGTGTGTGTGTGTGTGTGTGTGTGTTTTAAAATAACATTATTGATATGTATACTTGATTTCCTCCCTCAAGTTTTTCCCACCAGAAAAGAAACAGTGGCTATTGTCAATTGCAACTGTCTCAGACATTTGAATGTAGTAAGGGTTAAATTTGAGCTGGTGCCATAAGAGTGAGACCCTGGTAATCAACTTTCAGACCAGTGCATTTTCAAGTGTTATGTTCTCTGTAAAGAAGGGAACCAAAGAAAACTCTATGGACTATTCACAAAGTATAGTTGCTTTTGTAAATGCCATCTGCTTCATCTGTTCAGAAAAATCACTTTCATTATATTTCAAGTCTGAAGTCTCTTTTCTTTGTCTGTGGCACTTTTTTTCTTACACAATGAAAGAATCCACACAATTTTGTGGTGTTTCTTATTTCTCTCTCTCTCTCTCTCTCTCTCTTTCTCTCTCTCTCTCTCTTTCTTTCTTTTTCTTTCTTCTTGTCACTCTTACAGAATTTTTCATCTTGCCCTGTGGAAAGCAGGACAAGAATTACTGGTCAATTGACAATTCATTCAATTTTATATAAGGCACATTTCACTTCGTCTTTTATGTCTTGAGATTTTTTTTTTTGTGAGGGGAGACTACTTCTATTCACAATCAGCATGGCTTTGTTTGAGCTAAGATTTCTACCTTATAAAATGTCTTTTCTGAAAGGTAATGAATAACAGTAATATCTTGTAAGGCTGCTAGAAAATTATTGAACTTTCAAAAAATTAATAGGAAAATTAGCTTTTAACAGAATGGTAGCAGTTCCCAATTTTTTACCATTGGCAATAAAATTGATTCTGAATGAGGTACTTAAAACTACACAGTTAATCTCTACTTAATGGATAATTATTAATGACATTGATGTGATAGATAAGGATGGTATAACCATATATCTAAGCCATAGCTTAGATGTATGTGTTCTTAATAATTGCATGACATTTTAGAGCAGGTATTCATGAGGAAACCTCTGCAAGCAGACACGCATCCACACACCAACAGTAACATAAATACAACACAGAGGAGCAGAACAATATAAACTTATTTATCACTGTATTCATGTGCTACTTCATTTGGTCCATTCTTCCTCCATTGACAAAATGAGGCTTGTGTTTGGAGCTGCAAAGATGGCACCGTGATTAATAGCATTTGCTGTTCTTATAGAGAACTTGGGCCTATTTGTCAGCACCAGCAGGGCAGATCACAAAAGCTGTAACACAGCTTTCACAAGGTCTGATAGCAGTATGGCCCTAGTAGGGACAGAGTGACATGGTCCCTGCTGCTGGGTCTGTATGAACCTCCAGGAGTGTCAATAACTGCTGTGAGCAGAAGGCTTATTTGTGAAATAATGTATATATCTTCGTATTCCTCTGAGGAATGTCCTTCCTGTTAATGTTAATGACTCCTTGAGAATTAGAAACAATGAATCCAGGTTATGGCTAATGTCGCTGCAAAATGCTGGGACGTGCAGAGAAACCCTTAAGGCTATGAGAAAGAGCTGTAAATATGAGTTTGAAAATACACAATTTCTCAATTGTGCAAAAATATACAGATATAAAATGAATTATGAGGGCCTTTGTGAATCTAAAGGATCTATACTACTTTTTAGACACAAAGGCAGACAGATTACTGAGTTCAGTGTTAGCCTAGGGCAGAGTGAGGTTAGGCCCAGGTGTGGTAGAAATGGTAATTTCAGGGAAGGGTCTCACCCAACTAGTTTATCATTTGTGCTTAATGAAGTCAGACAGATTTCTGAATTCTTTTGCAATGTTAAGAAAAATGCATATTTGCTATTTCTTAAGAATTAGAGTAAATGATTGGATTGATATGTAAAATAAAAGGCTGAACCTGAATTTTGCAGATGAGACATCCTGAGATTTTTTAGGAAAAAAAGATAACTACTTGGAGAACATAGAGACAGAGAAATACAGTGGCTCGTGTGGGCACACACACACACACACACACACACACACACACAAACACACATACACACAAAAGCAGGACATAGTCAGAGAGATCTATTAGAATAGAAAGCAACCAGAATATAGAAAGAGAAATCTCCGGAGAGAAAGCAAAACATAGAGAGGAATATAGAGGAGCAAACTGGAAAGGCTGTATCAGGCAGAACACAGGTGGTCAGTGTGGATCCAAGATTTGACTTTGAATACTTCTTTTCACAGCTCCCAGACAACCCTTCTCTCAGAACCCCTCTCCAAAGCCGAGGCTGGTCCTTGGCATGTAGGCATTAGCAGTAGACATGGTATTGTAAGAATCAAACTGTCTTAAATACAGGGAAACATCCCAAGTGAGACACAAGAAAGGAGTTTGATGCAAACACAAGAGGTTTATTTTCTAGCATGTCAGGGTCGACCCTCAATCAGCATCTCACGGTGAGTGAATAGAAGGCAACCCTGAATGGCCGTAACAAGCAGTTTTTATACTTTTTAGGAGTACATGTTACATCAGCAAGGTTACAGTTTAAACTTATTGGCTAAGCATATTGATCTTTTAATCTTTTGGCAATCAAGCATATGACATGCACTCAAACTCTATCTGGGATCAGAGGGTCAAGTGACTAGGAGTAAGTACATTCTGTGGTTTTTCAAGAATGTTTCTGCTCCTCCAGGGAAATGGGGAGGGGGGGGAATGGAACCTGGCCTAGCCTTGAACTGAGGCGGGTGGGTGTGTGGAATGCTGGCCTAAGCCCCTAGTGTCCTTCAGTATACATACATGTGTGCAGGCTCTCACAAGTCTCACAGAGACTTGTATTATGCCACACCCTTTTATTTAATTTTGCTTGCTCATTTTATTTACACTTCCAGGGTCTTCAATCCTACAGGAAGGTGGAGTTCTCATCATCTTTTAATGGTTTCACCTCAATATTGCCACTTTGGTGATCAACACGAGATTTCTAGAGAATGTTTTCTCAAATCATTCATAGAGTATGTACTCCTTTTGGGTAAATAAGAAGAAAATAAATTATAAATCATTCATTGGACAGAACATAGAATTACATATTGACTACTCAACTAACACACATGTGTTAATGCATTAGAAATAAAAATGAAAAATGAAATCATGTAAAACAATGTTAAGTATTGCTACATTCCTCTCATATTAGTTGCCTGCTATATCTTTTTTAAGAAGACAGAAATTAAACTGGTGCACAGAAACATAGATAAAGAGTAAAGTTTCCAAATCAAGCACTTCCTTAATTTCTTTCCAATGACGGTTTAGCTATTTTTCAGGAATGAATTATCATACCATACTATTACTTCTTATAAAATAATTTTCCAATGGTGGAAAATTATAGAGTCAAATTTATTTATTACTTAATTTTGTATTTAAGAAAGAAAGCACTTTGAATTTTAAGATAAAATACCAACATTATTTTACTCATAACAGCTTTGCGATTTTATACCAGTCACACACTGGAGGGATATTCTACAACGGGTATTTTTTTATGTATATGATAAGATTAAGCAACTCTGACCCAATCCTGAGATGGCTCCAGGAAAGGGAGTTAGGCCCCAATTCTGATAAACTATTTCTCAGAAAACCATAAAATGTACTGACCGAAGTACACCTGGGCCCTCTGGGGAACAAATGTCCCCTCCCAGGATGATTGCTCTTACTGTAATCTGCTCCCTAAAAAATGTATAAAAGGTGCTAATGTAAGATACCTGACACAGAAATGCAGATCAATGCAAAAGCAAGAGGTTTATTTTCTGGCGTGTCAGGGTCAACCTGCAATTAGTCCCTGAAGGTGATTTCAAATGGCTAATACAAACAGTTTTTATACTTTTTAGGGGCACAGGTTACCCCTGCAAGGTTACGGTTCAAACTTATTGACTAAGCATATTGACATTTAAATCTATTGGCTAGCAAACAGAAGTCAGTGCATTCTGAGTATTTTCTACTCAAGAATGTTCCTGTGGCTGGAGAATGGAATTTGGCTGAGCCTAGACCCAAGAATGGTTAAGGCTGTTAAAGACTTTAGGGTCCTTCACTTGTAAATCGGAATCAGGATCGCTTCTGGTCTCTTGTTTGAGAGACTGCTGAAGGTCATTCAGGCATGCCAAAAAGATAAACCTCTTTCTTTTTCTTGGATTGGAGTCTCCTTGTCTCACTTAGGGTCTCCCAGCAGGTAAAGACCCTCTAGGGCTTTCCATATAGGCATTGTGTTTTTTGTTTGTTTGTTTGGCTTTTCAAGATAGGGCTTTTCTCTGTAACCCCAACTCTCCTGAAACTAGACAGACTTAACAATGAGAGATACCCTGCCATTGCCTCCAGACTGATGGAATTAATGATTTGTGTTATCACTGCTCAGTCTAGCATGCTGGCTTGTTATATTTGCTCATAACGGAAAAAACAAGAAATTGATGATTTTCAATTAAAATATATATTTAGAATTTACTACTTACTGATAGGGTGACCAGGAATTAATGAATACATAATAAATTTCATTTATCTAAGTATCTTTTGACTTAGGAAAACCCCAAAAGTCATTATCTAAAAAAGAAAAGATGGCAGGAAGCTAAAACTTGTCATCATTAATTGTTCTTAAACTATTTTAACTAGATTAAATGTTTCTGAGGAATGAAATCTAAAGGAATTTATTGAAGAAAATCTCAGAAGATGGAAAGGTCTCCCATGCTCATGGATTGGCAGGATTAATATAGTAAAAATGGCCATTATACCAAAAGCAATCTACAAATTCAATGCAATCTCCATCAAAATTCTAACCCAATTCTTCATAGAGTTAAACAGAGCAATTTGCAAATTCATCTGGAATAACAAAAAACCCAGGATATCTAAAACTTTCCTAAACAATAAAAGGACTTCCAGAAGAATCACTATCCCTGAACTCAAGCAGTATTACAGAGCAATAGTGATAAAAGCTGTATGGTATTGGTCAGAAACAGACAGATAGACTAGTGGAATAGAATTAAAGACCCAGAAATGAACCCACACACCCATGGTCACTTGATTTTTGACAAAGGAGCCAAAACCATCCAATGGAAAAAAGATAGCATTTTCAGCAAATGGTGCTGGTTAAACTGGAGGTCAGCATGCAGAAGAATGCAGATTGATCCATGTTTATCACCCTGTATAAAGCTTAAGTCCAAGTGGATCAAGGACCTCCACATCAAACCTGATACACTCAAACTAATAGAAGAAAAAGTGGGGAAGAATCTCGAACACATGGGCACTAGAGAAAATTTCCTGAGTAAAACACCAATGGCTTATGCTCTAAGATCAAGAATCAACAAATGGGAGCTCATAAAACTGCAAAGCTTCTGTAAGGAAAAGGACACTGTGGTTAGGACAAAACAGCAACCAACAGATTGGGAAAAGATTTTTACCAGTCCTACAACTGAGAGAGAGCTTATATCCAAATTATGCAAAGAACTCACAAAGTTAGAGTGCAGGGAGACAAATAACCCTATTAAAAATGGGTTTCAGCGGTAAACAAAGAATTCACAGCTGAAGAATGCTGAATGGCTGAGAAGCACCTAAAGAAATGTTCAACATCTTTAGTCATAAGGGAAATGCAAATCAAAACAACTCTGAGATTACACCTCACACCAGACAGAATGGCTAAGATCAAAAACTCTGGTGAAAGCAGATACTGGAGAGGATGTGGAGAAAGAGGAACACTCCTCCATTGTTGGTGGGATTGCAGACTGGTACAACCATTTTGGAAATCAGTCTGGAGGTTCCTCAGAAAATTGGACATTGAACTACCTGAGGACCCAGCTATACCTCTCTTGGGCATATACCCAAAAGATGCCCCAACATGTAACAAAGACACATGCTCCACTATGTTCATAGCAGCCTTATTTATAATAGCCAGAAGCTGGAAAGAACCCAGATGCCCTTCAACAGAGGAATGGATACAGAAAATGTGGTACATCTACACAATGGAATATTACTCAGCTATCAAAAACAATGACTTCATGAAATTCAAAGGCAAATGGAGGGAACTGGAAAATATCATCCTGAGTGAGGTAACCCAATCACAGAAAAACACACATGGTACGCACTCATTGATAAGTGGATATTAGCCCAAATGCTCAAATTACCCTAAATGCCCAGTACACATGAAACTCAAGGATGACCAAAATGGGAATGTTTCACTCCTTCTTTAAAAGAACAAGAATACCCTTGGCAGGGAATGGGAGGCAAAGTTTAGAACAGAGGCAGAAGGAACAGCCATTTAGAGCCTGCTCCACATGTGGCCCATACATATACAGCCACCAAACTAGATAAGATGGATGAAGCAAAGAAGTGCAGGCTGACAGGAACCAGATCTAGATCTCTCCTGAGAGACACAGCCAGAATATGGCAAATACATAGACGAATGCTAGCAGCAAACCACTGAACTGAGAACTGATTCAGAGAAAGGACTGAAAGTGCTTGAAGGGGCTTGAGACCCCATATGTACAACAATGCCAAGCAACCAGAGCTTCCAGGGACTAAGCCATTACCCAAAGACTATACATGGACTGACCCTGGACTCCAACCTCATAGGTAGCAATAAATAGCCTAGTAAGAGCACCAGTGGAAGGGGAAGCCCTTGGTCCTGCCAAGACTGAACCCCCAGTGAACATGACTGTTGAGGGGAGGGCAGTATTGGGGGGAGGATAGGGAGGGAAACACCCATAGAGAAGGGGAGGGGGAAGGGTTAGGGGGATGTTGGCCTGGAAAGCAGAAAAGGAAATAACAATCGAAATGTAAATAAGAAATACCCAATTTAGTAAAGATGGAGGGAAAAAATTTGCTTCCAGAATGATTTTTCTTTCTCATAAATTTTCAAATGAAATTTTCATGAAGTGCAATCTGACTGTAAAAATAAGATTTAATATATATTACAGGAAACTTGTGAGGGATTAAAAAATCTAGAATTTTATGCTTGTCCGTGTGCCTGCACATGTACAGGAATACCTGTGGCAGCTAGAGCTTAGTGTTGGGTATCTTTCCTAATCACCACCCACTTAGGATAAATTTCAAAAGGGAAAGTATTCCTTAAAAAATAATCTGCTGGGGCTGGAGAGATGCCTCAGCAGTTAAGAGCACTGACTGCTCTTCTAGAGGTCCTGAGTTCAATTCCCAACATCCACATGGTGGCTCACAGCTATCTGTAATGGAATCTGATGCACTCTTCTGGTGTGTCTGAAGACAGCTACAGTGTACTCATACATAAAATAAATAAATAAATCTTAAAAAAATCTAAAACAGGAAGAAATGTGAAAAATAAGTAGAAAACCTGAATATTTAACAGGGGAATGAGATAGATATGAGTGAAATAATATACTAGTTTAGTTTTCAGAGTGAATTTTAAGTTTACCAGAAATGATTAATAGTCAGGTCTGTATGCAAAAGTTCTTAGTATGCAGTATCCAAAAAATTGTGCCAACACTGTCAAAGAAACTTTTTATCTGATGCAAGACGGTACAAGTGTCGGTGCTTTATTTCCCACATAATTGAGACTTGTAAATGATTGCAGAATGGTCAATGAGAGAGTTGTTCAAAAGCTTTTTCTTTCCTTCCTCTTGAATAAAATAGTTTCGTTAAATGGTCTTTTGCGAGCTCTCAAAATTAAAAGAAAATCTTTCATTTTCTTCAAATTAACTGCTATCTGTCAAGGTTTTGTTGCAACTTTTAGGAATGAGGTAAAGCACATTTCATGTTCTAAATGGGGAAATGATTGACCATGTATTGGCAGAATACTGAATTGTCATTCTCATGATTAACCAAGCAAGTAGCTGACTTAGAGCAAATCAAAGGAATAAGTTCCTCATGAGCCTGAAAAATATACAGTAACAAATACTGAGTGATGGAACTCAACATGCACTCCTATTTCCAGTCTCCCTAAAGTGACATGCTTATCCACGTATTCAGAAAAACAGTAAGGGTCAGGTGCAATATTCTGCAGTGAAATTGTGAAATTTAATCTTTTTCAGAGAGTGAAAGTGTTTACTTAGCACTGTGAATCTGATTGAGAAAGGGTGGGAGAGGCTAGATGATAAGATTAGAGAGTTTAACAACAAATAACAATACATTCCTTAAAAATGTTGATTAAACCCTACTAAGTTTAAAATTTTATGTTTATTGCAGTAAGGGTAAAATGAGTCTATAACCTTTAGATTATGCTGCTTTATATTAGAGTTTAAAATGTCAACCTATAAGTTAGTCCGTATTAAGATATCTATTACTCAAAGAGTATTAAGAGTTCTTTGTAATATTAATTTGTTAATTTGTGTTAATATCATATATCACTTTAATAATATTTCTCATTTATCTATGATGAGTAAATACAAGTTTAGCTTTATTAACTTTCATGTGTTTCTAGCAACAGAAATGTCTCTTGGACCACTCACAGCATCTAATGTGAAATAATATAAAGATAACAAAATATTCTTGGGCAAGAATTTAAAACAGGCAACTACTTTAAATGAACTTTGATCATCACATTTAACCTTTAAAAACTCCACCTGAATGGCTTGATCTAGGCACATTTGCTATGGATGTTTTGTTAGGGTGTGTTAGTATTTTCTTTGGTACTGGCTACGTATTTTAGATTTTGATTGTGTTCCTCTAATTATTAGGTATTCCAATACCTGAAGAAATGTTGGATGAATTATCTTTTTGTAAACTTTTAGAAATAATATTTCCTACTTTCCTCCATATTTAGGTAAATGTCCACTGAGTCAACCCTAACCAGATGGAGCTAAAATAGTAATCAAGCTTTGCATCTGGGAACTTGCTCACAAGAATAATGCACACCTAAAATAAACACCAAACGGTTATCATAACACCCTGTTCTTTTGCAGTACTAACAAGAGAGTTGTGAAACTAAAAATGGAAATGATTCTACATTTGTTTCAGTGTCCTGATTAAAGTGTTGTCAGATGTGTGAAGCCTTGGTTTCTGCAAGGACCAAAATAATCTTGCACCTTTTCTCTCTGGACTGATCTGAAATTTCACATATGATGATGTTAGCATGGTAGCTGAGTGGTGGGATAAAAGGGCTTTGTTGATATCAGAAACCTTAACAATTATTTAAATGATTGGTTTCTAGTGAACTTGCCCTGATATATAACCACATCTTTATTTCACAAACATGCTAGTCTCTAATTTGTACCCCACAAGTCATTAAGCCAAGTTTTGAAATAATTTCATCTAACAAAGCCATGGAAAATTAAAATAAACACTTTTTTCTTTCAATGATATATTGATGAACTTGTACTTCCTTTTTGATGTAAGTATTGAATAATGTATGAGACGTAATCCAGAGACAACTATTCTCACTTAAAGTGTATTTTCTTGCTTTAGATAAGTGTGTGATGGGCTCCCACCCTGTGAATAAATAGTATGAGAAATATCTCTCTTTGGAGTGTCCGGCCTAATCTCTCCCTCCCATTCATTCGTCTCTGTTCTGAACTTTGAGTTCTTTGGTTTTTGAACCACTAGCCATATTTGGCAAGGCAAACATTCAATAGTGTGAGTCAAGTAAAATTTTCCATTTGAAATACCCAGTTTCTAATCCAAAATATCATTTCTCTATTGTCTCAGAAAAGTTTTGTCAGCAGTCCTTTTGAGTCTAGTTGTGACGTCAGTCTCAGTTTCAATGAATTGTCTGCCTGAACTGGAGCTCAAGAGTGTCTCTTATATGCTGAATGTCAGGGCAGGAGAATCTGAGATTTTTCTGGAATGTTTGTCAAAAGTAAAACTCTTGAGCCAGAACATGATATTTTGGACAGTTTTTGAAGATGAAGCTATTTCCTTCTTTTATTTTTCTTGGGTTATTTTTCTTTTGGATATTTTTTATTTATATTTCAAATGTTATTCCCTTTCCTGGTTTTGTGTCCATAAGTCCCCTATTCCGTCTCCTTCCTCCTTCTTCTATATGGGTGTTGCCCCACCCAAACCACCCCACTTCTTGCCTTCCCATTCTGACATTCTCCTACACTGGGGAGTCCAAGACCAATGGTTTCTCCTCCCATTGGTACTCAACAAGGCCATCCTCTGATACATATGCAGCTGTAGCCATGAGTCTGTCCATGTGTAGTCTTTGGGTGGTGGTTTAGACCCTGGGAGCTCTAGTTGGTGGGTATTGTTATTTTTTCAGGGTTGCAAACCCCATCAGCTCTTTCAATCCTTTCTCTAACTCCTCCAATAGGGACCCCATTCTCAGATCAATGGTTTGCTGCCAGCATTTGCCTCTGAATTAGTCATGCTCTGACTGAGCCTCTCAGGAGATAGCTATATCTGGCTCCTGTCAGAATGCACTTCTTGGCTTCATCAATATTGACTAGTTTTTGTGGCTCTATCTATCTATCTATCTATCTATCTATCTATCTATCTATCTATCTATCTATGTATCTATATATCTATCTATCTATCTATCTATCTATTTATCTATCATCTATCTATCTATCTATCTATGTATCTATGTATGTATGTATCTATCTATCTATGAATCTATCTATCTATCTATCTATCTATCTATGTATCTATCTATCTACCTATGTCTATGTCTATCTATCTATCCATACACACGTGTGTGTGTGTGTGTGTGTGTGTGTGTGTGTGTGTGTGTGGACTGGATCCCCAGGTGGGGGAGCCTCTGAATGGCCATTCCTTCAGTCTCTGCTCCAAACTTTGTCTCCATATCTCCTCCTATGAATATTTTTGTTCCTCCTTTTAAGAAGGACTGAAGCATCCCCATTTTGGTAGTCCTTCTTCTTGAGCTTCATGTGGTCTGTGGATCATATCTTGGGCAATTTGAAATTTTGGGCTAATATCCACTTATCAGTGAGTTCATACCATGTGTGGTTTTTTTGTGATTGGGTTACCTCACTCAGGCTGATATTTTCCAGTTCAATCCATTTGCCTATGAATTTCATGAAGTCATTTTTATTGATACATGAGTAGTACTCCATTGTGTAGATGTACCACATTTTCTTTTTCCATTCCTCTGTTAAAGGAGATCAGAGTTCTTATCAGCTTTTGGCTATCATAAATAAGGCTGCTATTTTCATTTTCAAGGTGTCCTTTAGGGTATCTCCCAAATTGTAGATTAAGGCTACAAAACCACATAAATGTTTCCATACTGTTATAAACTCTATATGAAAAAGAATATTTAAACAAAAGCAAGGGAAACTGAGCAGATACTATTAGAATGATAGGAAAAAAATAAATACGACGAAAATATTTTGGTTCACTTTCAGTTTTTTCTTTATTAGCATGTTATTGGCATGCTCTTTTGTTATTACTTTTATTTTGAGTTTATATGGTCATCTATAGTTTCTTATGCAATTATGTAGGCATTCTATGATATAAACAAGGTAAAATACTTGTAGTCTCATATATAGAACCCATACCCCTGGAAACTGAACAACTCTTTATTCAATGATGACTTGGTCAGGAAAGAAAGAAAGGAATTAAAGACTTCCTGAAATTCATTGAAAATGATGACACAGCATACCCAAACTTACGGTACACAATGAAAGCAGTGATGAGGAAAACTCATAGCATTAAATACCCTTATGAAGAAACTGGAGAGATCCCCCATTAGCAAATTAACAGCACACCTGAAAGCCCTAGAACAAAAAGAAACAAACACAACCAAGAAGAGAAGACAGCAGGAAATAGTCAAACTGAGGGCCCAAATCAATCAAATAGAAACAAAGAGAATGATACAAAGAATCTACAAAACCAATAGCTAGTTCTCTGAGAAAATTCAACAAGATAGGTAAACATATAGCCAAACTAACTAAAGGGCACAGAGACAGTATATAAATTAACAAAATCAGAAGAAAAGGAGACATAACAACAAACATTGAGGAATTTCAAAAAAAATCACTATATCCTACTACAAAAGTCTATACTCAAGAAACTAGAAAATCTAGATGAAATGGATGATTTTCTAGACAGATAGCATATACCAAAGTTAAATCAAGAGCAGGTATACTATCTAAACAAGCCCATATTTCCTAAGGAAATAGAAGAAGTCATTAACCCTTCTTCACACCCCCCAAAAACATCCAAGGCCAGATGACTTTAGCACAGAATTCTATTAGAACTTCAAAGAACTAATACCAACACTCCTCAAAATGTTCCATAAAATAAAAACAGAAGGAACACTAACTAATTAATTCTATGAGGGCATAATTATTCTGATACCTAAACTATACTAGTATTCAACAATGAAAGAGAATGTCAGACCAATTTTGCTTATGAATATCAGTGCAAAAATACTCAATATGATTCATCCAAACCAATGCCAAGAACATATCAAAACCATCATTTACCATGATGAAGTAGGCTTCATCTGAGTGATGCATGGTTAGTTAAATAATCATTAATTGAAAATCCATTAATGGAATCCACTATTTAAACAAACCAAAGGAAAAAAAAATCTCATGATCATTACATTAGATGCAGAAAAAGAAATTGACAAAATACAATACCTCTTCCTTGTTAAAAGTATTGGAGAGATTAGAAATTCAAGGCCTGTACCTAAACATAATAAAAGCAATATACAGAAAACCAATAGCCAATATGAAATTAAATAGAGAGATACTTGAAGTAATCCCACGAAAATCAAAGACAAGCATACCCACTCTCTCCATATCTATTAAAGATAATACTCAAATATCTAGTTAGAGCAATAAAAAAACAAGCTGAGATCAAGGGGTTTCAGAATTGGCCAAGAATAAATCAAGGTATCACTATTTGCAGATGATATGATAGTACACTTATGAACCCAAGAAATTCTCCCAAAGAACTTTTCCAGCTAATTACAGAACGTTGGCAAAGTGGCTGGATATAAAATTAACTGGAACAAATCTGTAGCCTTCTTTCATACAAATGATAAATGGGCTGAGAAAGAAATTACCCACTTCACAGTAGTCACAAAAATATAAAATATCTTGAGACAACTCTAACCAAATTCAAGTTTCTCAAGAAAAACAATCAAAGAAGACTTCAGAAAATGTTCAGGGTTTGGTAGGATTAACATAGTAAAAATGATCAACCTATCAAAACCAAACTTCAGATTCAACTCAATCCCCATCAAAATTCTAACACAGTTCTTCAAAGCCGTGGAAAGAGCATTTTTCAGTTTCATGTAGAAAAGAAAAAAAATAGGAGAGAGAAAACAATTCACAGCAATAAAAGAAGTTCTGGGGGAAAATCTCCATTCTTGACCTCAAGCTCTACGATAGAGCAATAGTGATAAAAACTGCATGGTATTGACACAAAGAGACACACGTTCATCAATGAAATAAAATCGAAGAGTCAGAAATAAAACTACACACTTACTGACACTTGATCTTTGACAAAGAAGCCAAAAATATACAATGGAAAAAGAAAGCAACTTCAATGAATGATGCTTGTCTAACTGGTTGTCTGTAAAAAAAAAAAAGAAAAAAAGGAAATAGACCCATATTTGTCACCTTGCACAAAAGTCAAGCCCAAGTGGATCAATAGGACAAATTGACAACTTACAGATAGGGAAAAAATCCTCACTAACCCCACAATCAATATAGGGCCAATA
This sequence comes from Rattus norvegicus, assembly GCF_021556685.1. Classification (NCBI taxonomy): domain Eukaryota; kingdom Metazoa; phylum Chordata; class Mammalia; order Rodentia; family Muridae; genus Rattus; species Rattus norvegicus. Next base: position 10,464,508 of record NC_141551.1, on the reverse strand, counting down.
TCCAAAACATACGAAGAACTCAAAAGGTTAGCCTCCATAAAATAAAACAACCTAATCAAAAAATGGGGTATAGAACTAAACAGAGAATTCAAAACAATGGACTCTCGAATGGCTGAGAAGCACTTAAAGAAATGTTAAAGTCCTTAATGATCAGGGAAATGCAAATCAGAACAACCCTGAGATATTACTTTATAGAAATCATAATTGCTAAGATAAAACCTCAGGTGATAGCACATTCTGTAGAGAATGTGGAGAAAGGAACCCTCCTCCATTGCTGGTGAAATTACAAACTGTTACAAGCACTCTGGAAATCAATCTGGAGTTTCCTCAGGAAATTGGATATAGCTCTACCTAAATACACAGTCTACCACTCTTGGGCATATACGCAAAAGATGCTCCACCATGCCACCAGGGCACAGGCTATATTACGTTCATAGTGGCCTGATCAGTGATAGCCAGAAGATGGAAATAACCTAGATGTCCCACAATGGAAGGAAGGATACAGAAAATGTTGTTCCTCTAGAGAATAAAATACGATTTGGCTAGTAAGAAGGAGGACATCATGAGTTTTGCAGGCAACTGGATGAAGCTAGAAAAATATCACCCTGAGTGAAGTAACTCAGACCCAAAAGACATTCATCATATGTACTCACTGATAAGTGGATATTGGCAAAAACCATACAGAATACCCAAGGTACATTCCAAGGAACTCAAGAAAGTTACCAAGTTAAGGGGTCCAAGTGAGGATACTTCAGTCCTACACGGAAGGGGGAGAAAAGCAATAATGGGACACAGAGGGAGGGAGAAACCTGGTTCAGAGAGAGGATGGGGAGGGGAAAAGGGGAACATGATCAGGTATTTGGAAGAGGAAAACAGAAGAGAAGCCCCGAGGGACAGTAGAACAAATTGAAATATGCAACCCAGGTTGCGGACATGATAGGGGGACCCTCTAGAGTGTACCAGTTACCTAGGAGGTGAGAGACTCTCAGGACTCAAAGAGATAGATTTTGAGTCTTAGAGGAAATGACCAACGATTGGGAGACTGTACTTGTAGAGATCATCTCCAGTAGAAAGACAGGGCATCAAGTTGAGTGATGGGGTTGCTGTTCCACAGACAAAATTTCTGACCCCGAATTTCTGACAGTTCCTGTCTAAAAGAACTACAGGGACAAAAATGGAGAGACAAATGAGGGGAAGGAGGTCCAGTGACAGGCCCAAATTGGGATCCATATCAAAGGGAGGTTCCAAGGCCTGTCACTATTACTGATGCTACGGTTTACAGACAGGAAGGAGCCTAGCATAGCTGCCCTCCTAGAGTCCCAGCACGCAGAGGATGAAGACAAATGCAGATACTTACACCCAACCAATGGACGAAACTTGGGACTACTGTGGATGAATTAGGGAAAGACTGGAAGAAGCTGAGCTGGAGGGCTGCCCCATAGGAAGTGTAGCGTTCTCAACTAACATGGACCCCTGAGATCTCTCAGGCATTGACCCACCTAGCAGGTAGCATACAAGAGCTGGAAAGAGCCCTGCCATTAACATATATACAGAATACATATATACATATATACAGCCTCGTCTGTCCTATGTGAGAGAAACTGTGACTAACCCTGAGATACTTGAGGCCTTAGGGAGTGGGGAGGCCTCTTGGAGACAAGGAACCCCCCTGGATGAGATGAGGAACTCTGGTAGGGCAGAGTGGGACAGGGGTAAAGACTGGACTGTAAAAAAAAAAAGGAATCAACAATTTGGATTGCCTTAATTTGGGGTTTTGCAGCTTCCAGGAACACAACAAATTGTTGTCATTATATTCTTTACTGAAATATGCATTATAAATAAAGAGGGCAAAACATGAAAGGACAAGTGAATGTCTGCTGCTGAGAAGCCTTACAGTCCATGGGATTTTGCTATTGCAACCCAAATATCTATACTGAATCCATCCATCAAGCTGCTATAAGTGGAAACATTCTCATTAAAATTCCTAACACATAATTTTACTGTGAAAGCTATCTTGTTTGAAATGTATGTCTATCCCAAACAAATTAGTGACTATTTTTAATTTAAATAAACACTGCTATGAAAAGGTCTCTCATTACATTTTTAATGCATTTGTGTTTTAATTGAACATTTCCAGAAGTTAAATGAATAAAATACAGCTTCTTACAGAAGCAGTAGGCATCAGCAGTAACCTAGAAAAATCGGTACCTTTGTTGTTGTTATGTGTTTTGAATGTGCTGGGTAATGTGTAAGTGAATGACATCCCCCCTCATCAAAGCAATGCTTGGCCCAAGACTGACTGTTTAGTTCAAGCTGCAGAAGTCATATACCCAGGTATTAAAAATAACCCATCCCACTTCCCATAAAACAACAGAGCTGTAACTTCCTCTTAGCTACCCATGCACATGTGTGTGTGTGTGTGTGTGTGATATATATACTTATCCACCAGTCCCTCTGATAGCACTCAGCTTTCATTCTACATGAAGGCAGAGGCCTTTCATTGTTTCAATAAACAGTCTTAGTCTGTTGAGATAGGTCTTCCTGCTTCTTTGCCTTGTTTTTCTTACAAGGTGTAAACAAAATACATATCAGAGAGCTATCAGTAGAGCTTGAAAAGTGAGAATTTGTGCTAATGTTTGCTGACATGCATAATTCATTGACAGGGTGTTAATGTCATTTTTACATTAAGAATTAGGGGGTCAGAGAAATGGTTTAGTAGACAAAGGCACTTGCTACCCAATTTGAAAAGAAAAATTTCCATGACCTGTGTCGTGATTGTGTACCTCCTACTACCATGCCTACAATTCTTGTGCACATGTTGCCACATACACCCACACCTAAACACAATGAAAATATAAGGGAAAACTATAATGTGCTAAATGATTGTTATTTACCACAGAAGCTACATTAAATATATTTTACATAGTAATTTTATAATTTATTCAGAAAAGGCATTATGAAATCATATTTGGGTTATTCTGTTTTGAAATTTTAATTTATACTTTATATATTACTTACTTTATGGACAAGTCTTTAAAGCATTTTTTTGTAATTCCACAAATAAGCAGAGAATGTGCACTTACTAATTAGATTTATAATTCTTTCAGGGGATAGTTGACGGCTTAGGAGATTCTTGCTAGGAGTTGAAATTGGTTCTGTAACTTCAATAAACATATTTTAAAATCTTGGTTTCATTTATATGTAAAATAGAGAAGCCTTTCTCCTGTCTTTTGCCAATCTGTGCTTTTTCCGCTCAAGCAACCCTGTATTTACTCTGTAAGAAAATACCTATTCATCTGAAAAAAATCTTGTTCTTCCAATTTTCATTTAATTTGCATTGCTATCTTGGAGTTACTCTGAAATCTATTTTGCTTCCTCACTAAAAATGTCATTTTTCTTTATGCTGCTTGAGTTGTAAGTCATGTAAGAAGTGTGACGCACTCACAGGAAGGTGAAGAAATATTTCTTTTGTTTATAACTTAAGTTTAGAAGCAAAACCATATATCAGCTTGACTAAAGGGTAAAACTAAACAGGAAAGAACAAAGGGACAGAAGGGAGGGAATACATTTCTGCTTGCTGTATTAGAAAAGAAAGAACGGCTTATGCGAATCCTGAAATGCTAACCTATGTGCAAAATTCTGAAAGTGATCTTCATTTCTAATTTACAGTGAGCAGACAAGCTAGAAGCTATTGTCTCCATGCTGAAGGCAGCGATAGACAATATTCTTTGGAAATCATGTTCGTAGCAGCACATTGAAGAGAAAAGCTCATATATTTCTGTTCTAAAAATAATAATTTGGGGGCTAATATCAAATCAAACGTATTATCATTTATTTATACTCAAGATCAACTACATGTCTCTGGGCAATTATGATTACTACATGGGTCTCCAAGATTATCCCCGTTTATTATTGTGCTTTGTTGAAAATTCATGTTTTTTTTAATGTGAGATAAATAAATGTGAGGTTCAATTAACTTTAGATAGTAGGTTGGCACTGCAAGATTTTCGAATCTGCAGTGAAAAAAAATTATAGTGAGTAAGTGACAAGAAATTGCAAAAGTAGTAGAGGAAAAAGAATGAAGGAGAGAAAAGAAGGCCAAATGGAGCAACCAGTAATCACTGTGTACCTAGCATCATGCGATTCTATTATAGTCAACAAATATAATTGAAACATAATAAAATTATGAAGTAAGTTATTTGCTGTTGTTTCCTCCTGAATCTGGCCATTGCCCAGTTAAAAGATTTTAAAAAAAATTCCAAACATATTCTCTAGTTACTCTCAGTTTGTTAATACCTGAAGGAGATGAACACAACGTCAAAGTAACTTTCTAATTTTTTTAAAGACACTGCATGAACAATACAATTGATTGCTAACTGACAAACTAAATGAAATGAAATAGTAAATTATTTCACATTCAGTAAATGTATTTTTCTATACTATTATCATGTATTTTTATTATTTATGCATGGCTATGTGCAATTTTCTACTTAAATCATTTTAAGCATATATATGTTTAAGTGGCATTAAAGTGAGTTGTTTTACAACCAGTCTCCAGAATACTTTGAACTTATGTTTCTGTATTATTCTACCATTCATATCTATCCATTTCAGTTATCATTTTCTATTTATTTATTTATTTATATATTCATTCATTCATCCATCCATTCATTCATTCATTCATTCATTCATTCATTCATTGTACTTTGCAGCCACCCTCTCTGCCTAGTCACCCCTCACATAGCTCCTCCCTCCATCCCTCTGATACAGGGGAGGCTCACTCTGGCTACCAATCCCATCCTGACACCTCAAGTCACTGCAAGTCTAGGCACCTCCTCTTTCTACTTAGGTCAGACCAAGCAGCCGAGTTAGGGGAGCAAGATCTACAGACAGGTAAAAATTCAGGGGCAAGCCTGCTCCATCTGTTGTGAGACCCGCAGGAAGACCAATCTGCACGTCTGCTACATGTGTGGCACATGAAGGTGAGATAGGTCAATGCATGCTCTTTGGTTGGTGATTCACTCTCTGCGAGCCTATAAGCATCCAGGTTAGTTGACTCTGTTGCTTTTCCTGTGGGTCCCAACCAAATTTTTCACCCAACTGCCCCACAAGACTCCCTGAGCACCAAATAATCTTTGGCTGAGGGTCTTTGTTCAGTCAGCTGCTGGGTAGAGCCTTTCAGAGAAGAGCTATCCTAGTCAGTTATTTAAATTGCCACATCCACCCATATAAGATGTCCCTCCACAGCTCTGAATTGATAATCTTTCTCATTTCCACATCTATGTATATAGGTATGCTATGAACATCTCCTGATTGCATTCACACAGTACTTACTTATTCATTTGAATTCAGGGTATTTTCACTTACTATAACATCTTTAAGGTTTGTGGCTGGAGAGATGGCACAGTGGTTAAGAGCTCTTCCAAAGGTTCTGATCTCAATTCCCAGCAACCACATGGTGCCTCACAACCATCTGTAATGAGATCGGACGCCCTCTTCAGGTGTGTCTGAAGAGAGTGAGAGTGCATTCACATACATAAAATAAATAAATCCTAAGGTTAATGTATGTTGAAACCTGAAGGAAATCCATACACCTTTAAGGTTAATAGATATTCCATTGTTTATGTATGTCTTTTTCACATTTTACCCATCTATTGAAACTTATTTGATGAAATTCCTATTTTGATTTTGAATGTTTATAAAGAATATCAATATTTGCTTAATGTCTATCCTATCATGTGATGGTGTCAGTTGCAATTTCATATTTAATTCAGAGTATTGACAATTTTTCATATATTTATTAGGTATTTGTTCATTTTATTTGAGAAATAGCTACCTGATACATATTTGTATTTTAAAAGCTAGGTTGCAGCATTCCAATTATTATTGCCATTGTTAATTTTGATTTCACTCATTTTTTATTTTCTTATTTTTCTTTTTGCTACTTACTGTATTCATTATTTACATAGTACTATTTAATAATGTTATAGGTATTGTATTGTTGTTGCTGTTTCTGTCGTCTTTATTAATATCATCTCATAAGGGATCTTTCTTGTATTCCTTGGACCTCTCATCAAGAATTAGACTTATGGATATTTAAAACTATATTGTTGTAATCCTGCTTTTATTTTTCCACAATGATAAAATGAGGGGATTATGAGGGAATTATGAGTGGGACATGTTTTAGATATAAATTTTTTGACAAGTGTGATGATTTCAAAATCAAGAAAAATAAAAAAATATTTTTCATAATTATGCAGTTGATTTTATTTTTAATAAGAGAAAAATTATATGTATGTCAAATAGCAGTTTTAAATAAGTATAATTAAAAAGATATTTAAATAATTAATACTCATTGATCAAACCTGAGAACATACACATAAATAACATATATAAGTATGTATAATATATATATACATATATATATTCTGAGTAGGTTGTATTTATGTAGTTATGTAAATGTATATATACAGACACATATAGTTTTAATAAGAGTGGATAAAAGGCATGAATTTAACAGCAAAGAAGGACACATGGAAATTTAGAGGAAGAAAAGAGAGGGAGAAGTGATGTAATTTTTTATAAGATCAAAAATAATAATAAAAACAGAATTAAAGTATTTAAAATTAGATCGAGGCCTTATATCTGTTTTAGGCTCATCAATCTAGACCTAGATTTCCACGAGAATTTCAGACCTAGAATTTATTCATTTATTCTTAATAAAGTACAGTAATAAGAGATATAAGAGAGTAATAAGAGATATATCAATTCATATCAGATATCATAAACTAATAAATCTTGGTTGATTTCTGACTTGTCAAATCACAATATATAGTGGAGTGAAAGGTAGTGATCCCCATAGGCTCATCTATCTGCATTATTAATCTCTCTTGATAAATTTTGTGCAGGGATTAGAAGATGTGGTCTTGTTGAGGATGTATGTCCCTGACGTGTACTTTGAGGTTTTAAAAGCCCAAGCCACACCTAGTGTCTCTCTCTGCGTTGCCTCTGGATCATGATGTAAAGCTCTCAGCTACTGATCTCATGCTATACCTGCTTCCTAGTACAAGGGATCAATCTTAGGAGCCGTAAGCAAGCTTCAAGTTAAATTCTATTATTGTAATTAATTAATTGATTGATTTACATCGTATAATTTTCCCTTGATACTGGTCCCTGCTCTCAGAGTTCTTCCCCACATATTCTCTCCCCTTTACCTCTGAGAGTATGCCTCACCCCTGGGCATCATTCTTCCTAGGGGCATCAAGTCTCTGCCAGATTAGGTACAACCTCTCCCACTGAGGAAAGACAAGACATCTGCTACATACATGGCCTGGCTCTCAAACCAGCCCCTGTATCCAATTTGGTTGGTGGCTTAATCTCTGGGAGTTCTCAGGGGTCCAGGTTAGTTGACACTGTTGACTTTTGTATGGGGTTGCAATACCCTTCAGTTTCTACAGTCTTTCCCCTAACTCTTCCAATGGAGTCCTTGACCTTAGTTTAATGCTTGGCTGTGAGTATCAGCGTCTAAGTAAGCTGCTGGTAGAGCCTCTCATAGGACAGCCACGCTAGGGCCCTGACTAAAAACAACACAGTGTCAGAAATAGTGCCAAGGTTTAGTGCCCATGCATGGGATGGGTCCCAAGTTGAGCCAGTCACTGGGTGGCCTTTCCTTCAGTCTCTGCTCTATTTTTGTCCCTGCATTTCTTTTAGACAGGAAAAATTCTGGGTCAAAAATTTCGAAGGTGGGGAGGTGTCCCCATCCCATCACTGCGTAGCCTATCTGACTCCTGGAGATGGTCTCTGCAGTTTCCATCTCCCCAGTTTTGGGCGTTATAGCTAAGGTCACCTACACTGAGGCCTAGAAGCCTACCACTTTCCAGATCTTTGGGACTTTGTAAAAATTCTGAGCACCCACCCCTGTCAGCTGCATATTTCCATTCGCTATACTAGTTCTCTGGGTTCTATACTAGTTCTCACTCCCCCAATACCTCATCCTGCTCCCACCCCACTTCCCTCTCCCATTCAGTTTTCTCCCTCTCTCTGTATCCCAATCTCTGTATGATTATCTTTTTCCCTCTACTAAGTGGGACTGAAGCATTTTTATTTGGGCTCTCTTGTTAAAATTCTTAGTGTCTGTGGAGTATATCATGGGTATTCTGTCCATTTTGGCTAATATCTACTTGTCAGTGAGTATATACCATGTGTGTCCTTTGGGGTCTGGCATACTTTATTAAAGATGGTATTTTCTAGTTTCATCCATTTTTCCTGAAAAATCCACGATGTCTTTGCTTTTAATAGTTGAATAGTATTCCATTATGTACATGAACCACATTTTCTTTTTCAGTTTAGTGACATCTGGGTTGCTTCAGTTTCTGTTTATTACGAATAAAGCTGCTATGAACACAGTGGAGCATGTGTCTTTGGGTTATGGTGGAACATCTTTTGTGTATATGCCCAGGAGCTATGGTATAGCTGGGTCTTCAGGTAGAACTATTTTCAATTTTCTAAGAATTGCCTATAACATTTTTTTCCCTTCAAAGTAAAAGAAGAGTGACTAGGAAAGAAAGAGGCTTTGCAAAGCAGAAAGCTGACATCATGTGGCAGTGGAGATAACCCCTAACTATTATCATGATTTTCCTCGAGGAAAATAGAGTACTTCAAACTCTGAAATTCAGAAAAAAAGTTAAATTTAGTAGAGATGAAAAATATCTTCACTTGATATATTTCAAAAAAGATCACAATGATGGGTAATTACTTAAGAAGTATCAATAGTTTTAATAGTGCCTTATGTAAAATTTCATAGGCCATTTCAACCAAGATTAAATAAAAAGAAGTATGTAAATAACTAAAACAATTCTTACATTTTAATTTAATTAAATGTTTTAAAAATGAGCTATAGTTTAGATCCGTACATCTGCCAAAGTAAGTAAGTAATGTCCTCTCTAGTAAGACATTGTCCTTGTCTTGGATCTACTGGAATTTCAGTATTATAGTATTGCTAGGCTTTGGTCACTGGAGTAAGTCACTTAGAGTGAATTTGGTACACTTATCTCTTTCTGTTTTGGCTTTTAGCACTCTGTAACATGAGCACTCTAGCATATCATGTGCTCCCACTGAGTTATACGGTTTCTACTAAAGTTAAAAAAAAAATCAGTGGTCCAATCCATCACATTCTGATCCAAAATATATAAAACAAGAATTCTAAATAAAACTTTTATCTCAGAGTTATTTATGATATGGTGGTACAGTAATGATGATCTGATTAAAAAAATGTGTCTGTATGTCTCTATGTATGTGTGCAAATGAACATTTGCTTTCTTATTTTTAAATTATATTTTTATGGAATTGTGTTTTTATTTAAAATCCCTTCTGATATTCCTTTATGTATTTCATCTTATGGACAGTCTATGGAAAGTAATCAAATGATTATTCCTCTTTATTTATAGTTTTGGAGAGTACGTAAGTGCCTTACTTATAAAGAATAAAGAGGCAGCAGCTCTCTGCTCCCAGACCGGCAGCAGCTCTCTGCTCCCAGACCCGGTGAGAGAGAGACCCAACCGCCTGGTCAGGTGGGCACTCCTGAGGCTGCAGAGCAGAAGAGACCACCAACACTGCTCACCCCTGCCCACATCCCTGGCCCAAGAGGAAACTGTATAAGGCCTCTGGGCTCCCGTGGGGGAGGGCCCAGGAGCAGCAGGACCCCTGCCAGAGACACCACAGGAACCTGAAAGAAACAGACCGGATAAACAGTTCTCTGCACCCAAATCCCGTGGGAGGGAGAGCTAAACCTTCAGAGAGGCAGACAAGCCTGGGAAACCAGAAGAGACTGCTCCCTACACACACATCTCGGACGCCAGAGGAAAAAGCCAAAGACCATCTGGAACCCTGGTGCACTGAAGCTCCCAGAAGGGGCGGCACAGGTCTTCCTGGTTGCTGCCGCTGCAGAGAGCCCCTGGGCAGCACCCCACGAGCAAACCTGAGCCTCGGGACCACAGGTAAGACCAAATTTTCTGCTGCAAGAAAGCTGCCTGCTGAACTCAAGACACAGGCCCACAGGAACAGCTGAAGACCTGTAGAGAGGAAAAACTACACACCCGAAAGCAGAACACTCTGTCCCCATAACTGACTGAAAGAGAGGAAAACAGGTCTACAGCACTCCTGACACACAGGCTTATAGGACAGTCTAGCCACTGTCAGAAATAGCAGAACAAAGTAACACTAGAGATAATCTGATGGCGAGAGGCAAGCGCAGGAACCCAAGCAACAGAAACCAAGACTACATGCCATCATCGGAGCCCAATTCTCCCACCAAAACAAACATGGAATATCCAAACACACCAGAAAAGCAAGATCTAGTTTCAAAATCATATTTGATCATGATGCTGGAGGACTTCAAGAAAGACATGAACACACTTAGGGAAGCACAGGAAAACATTAATAAACAAGTAAAAGCCTACAGAGAGGAATCGCAAAAATCCCTGAAAGAATTCCAGGAAAACACAATCAAACAGTTGAAGGAATTAAAAATGGAAATAGAAGCAATCAAGAAAGAACACATGGAAACAACCCTGGATATAGAAAACCAAAAGAAGAGACAAGGAGCTGTAGATACAAGCTTCACCAACAGAATACAAGAGATGGAAGAGAGAATCTCAGGAGCAGAAGATTCCATAGAAATCATTGACTCAACTGTCAAAGATAATGTAAAGCGGAAAAAGCTACTGGTCCAAAACATACAGGAAATCCAGGACTCAATGAGAAGATCAAACCTAAGGATAATAGGTATAGAAGAGAGTGAAGACTCCCAGCTCAAAGGACCAGTAAATATCTTCAACAAAATCATAGAAGAAAACTTCCCTAACCTAAAAAAAGAGATACCCATAGACATACAAGAAGCCTACAGAACTCCAAATAGATTGGACCAGAAAAGAAACACCTCCCGTCACATAATTGTCAAAACACCAAACGCACAAAATAAAGAAAGAATATTAAAAGCAGTAAGGGAAAAAGGTCAAGTAACATATAAAGGGAGACCTATCAGAATCACACCAGACTTCTCGCCAGAAACTATGAAGGCAAGAAGATCCTGGACTGATGTTATACAGACCCTAAGAGAACACAAATGCCAGCCCAGGTTACTGTATCCAGCAAAACTCTCAATTAACATTGATGGAGAAACCAAGATATTCCATGACAAAACCAAATTTACACAATATCTTTCTACAAATCCAGCACTACAAAGGATAATAAATGGTAAAGCCCAACATAAGGAGGCAAGCTATACCCTAGAAGAAGCAAGAAACTAATCGTCTTGGCAACAAAACAAAGAGAATGAAAGCACACAAACATAACCTCACATCCAAATATGAATATAACGGGAAGCAATAATCACTATTCCTTAATATCTCTCAATATCAATGGCCTCAACTCCCCAATAAAAAGACATAGATTAACAAACTGGATACGCAACGAGGACCCTGCTTTCTGCTGCCTACAGGAAACACACCTCAGAGACAAAGACAGACACTACCTCAGAGTGAAAGGCTGGAAAACAACTTTCCAAGCAAATGGTCAGAAGAAGCAAGCTGGAGTAGCCATTCTAATATCAAATAAAATCAATTTCCAACTAAAAGTCATCAAAAAAGATAAGGAAGGACACTTCATATTCATCAAAGGAAAAATCAACCAAGATGAACTCTCAATCCTAAATATCTATGCCCCAAATACAAGGGCACCTACATACGTAAAAGAAACCTTACTAAAGCTCAAAACACACATTGCACCTCACACAATAATAGTGGGAGATTTCAACACCCCACTCTCATCAATGGACAGATCATGGAAACAGAAATTAAACAGTGATGTAGACAGACTAAGAGAAGTCATGAGCCAAATGGACTTAACGGATATTTATAGAACATTCTATCCTAAAGCAAAAGGATATACCTTCTTCTCAGCTCCTCATGGTACTTTCTCCAAAATTGACCATATAATTGGTCAAAAAACGGGCCTCAACAGGTACAGAAAGATAGAAATAATCCCATGCGTGCTATCGGACCACCACGGCCTAAAACTGGTCTTCAATAACAATAAGGGAAGAATGCCCACATATACGTGGAAATTGAACAATGCTCTACTCAATGATAACCTGGTCAAGGAAGAAATAAAGAAAGAAATTAAAAACTTTTTAGAATTTAATGAAAATGAAGATACAACATACTCAAACTTATGGGACACAATGAAAGCTGTGCTAAGAGGAAAACTCATAGCGCTGAGTGCCTGCAGAAAGAAACAGGAAAGAGCATATGTCAGCAGCTTGACAGCACACCTAAAAGCTCTAGAACAAAAAGAAGCAAATACACCCAGGAGGAGTAGAAGGCAGGAAATAATCAAACTCAGAGCTGAAATCAACCAAGTAGAAACAAAAAGGGCCATAGAAAGAATCAACAGAACCAAAAGTTGGTTCTTTGAGAAAATCAACAAGATAGATAAACCCTTAGCCAGACTAACGAGAGGACACAGAGAGTGTGTCCAAATTAACAAAATCAGAAATGAAAAGGGAGACATAACTACAGATTCGGAGGAAATTCAAAAAATCATCAGATCTTACTATAAAAACCTATATTCAACAAAATTTGAAAATCTTCAGGAAATGGACAATTTCCTAGACAGATACCAGGTATCGAAGTTAAATCAGGAACAGATAAACCAGTTAAACAACCCCATAACTCCTAAGGAAATAGAAGCAGTCATTAAAGGTCTCCCAACCAAAAAGAGCCCAGGTCCAGACGGGTTTAGTGCAGAATTCTATCAAACCTTCATAGAAGACCTCATACCAATATTATCCAAACTATTCCACAAAATTGAAACAGATGGAGCACTACCGAATTCCTTCTACGAAGCCACAATTACTCTTATACCTAAACCACACAAAGACACAACAAAGAAAGAGAACTTCAGACCAATTTCCCTTATGAATATCGACGCAAAAATACTCAATAAAATTCTGGCAAACCGAATTCAAGAGCACATCAAAACAATCATCCACCATGATCAAGTAGGCTTCATCCCAGGCATGCAGGGATGGTTTAATATACAGAAAACCATCAACGTGATCCATTATATAAACAAACTGAAAGAACAGAACCACATGATCATTTCATTAGATGCTGAGAAAGCATTTGACAAAATTCAACACCCCTTCATGATAAAAGTCCTGGAAAGAATAGGAATTCAAGGCCCATACCTAAACATAGTAAAAGCCATATACAGCAAACCAGTTGCTAACATTAAACTAAATGGAGAGAAACTTGAAGCAATCCCACTAAAATCAGGGACTAGACAAGGCTGCCCACTCTCTCCCTACTTATTCAATATAGTTCTTGAAGTTCTAGCCAGAGCAATCAGACAACAAAAGGAGATCAAAGGGATACAGATTGGAAAAGAAGAGGTCAAAATATCACTATTTGCAGATGACATGATAGTATATTTAAGTGATCCTAAAAGTTCCACCAGAGAACTACTAAAGCTGATAAACATCTTCAGCAAAGTGGCTGGGTATAAAATTAACTCAAATAAATCAGTTGCCTTCCTCTATACAAAAGAGAAACAAGCCGAGAAAGAAATTAGGGAAACGACACCCTTCATAATAGACCCAAATAATATAAAGTACCTCGGTGTGACTTTAACCAAGCAAGTAAAAGATCTGTACAATAAGAACTTCAAGACACTGAGGAAAGAAATTGAAGAAGACCTCAGAAGATGGAACGATCTCCCATGCTCATGGATTGGCAGGATTAATATAGTAAAAATGGCCATTTTACCAAAAGTGATCTACAGATTCAATGCAATCCCCATCAAAATACCAATCCAATTCTTCAAAGAGTTAGACAGAACAATTTGCAAATTCATCTGGAATAACAAAAAACCCAGGATAGCTAAAGCTATCCTCAACAATAAAAGGACTTCAGGGGGAATCACTATCCCTGAACTCAAGCAGTATTACAGAGCAATAGTGATAAAAACTGCATGGTATTGGTACAGAGACAGACAGATAGACCAATGGAATAGAATTGAAGACCCAGAAATGAACCCACACACCTATGGTCACTTGATTTTTGACAAAGGAGCCAAAACCATCCAATGGAAAAAAGATAGCATTTTCAGCAAATGGTGCTGGTTCAACTGGAGGGCAACATGTAGAAGAATGCAGATCGATCCATGCCTATCACCCTGTACAAAGCTTAAGTCCAAGTGGATCAAGGACCTCCACATCAAACCAGACACACTCACACTAATAGAAGAAAAACTAGGGAAGCATCTGGAACACATGGGCACTGGAAAAAATTTCCTGAACAAAACACCAATGGCTTATGCTCTAAGATCAAGAATCGACAAATGGGATCTCATAAAACTGCAAAGCTTCTGTAAGGCAAAGGACACTGTGGTTAGGACAAAACGGCAACCAACAGATTGGGAAAAGATCTTTACCAATCCTACAACAGATAGAGGCCTTATATCCAAAATATACAAAGAACTCAAGAAGTTAGACCGCAGGGAAACAAATAACCCTATTAAAAAATGGGGTTCAGAGCTAAACAAAGAATTCACAGCTGAGGAATGCCGAATGGCTGAGAAACACCTAAAGAAATGTTCAACATCTTTAGTCATAAGGGAAATGCAAATCAAAACAACCCTGAGATTTCACCTCACACCAGTGCGATTGGCTAAGATCAAAAACTCAGGTGACAGCAGATGCTGGCGAGGATGTGGAGAAAGAGGAACACTCCTCCATTGTTGGTGGGATTGCAGACTGGTAAAACCATTCTGGAAATCAGTCTGGAGGTTCCTCAGAAAATTGGACATTGAACTGCCTGAAGATCCAGCTATACCTCTCTTGGGCATATACCCAAAAGATGCCTCAACATATAAAAGAGACACGTGCTCCACTATGTTCATCGCAGCCTTATTTATAATAGCCAGAAAATGGAAAGAACCCAGATGCCCTTCAACAGAGGAATGGATACAGAAAATGTGGTACATCTACACAATGGAATATTAATCAGCTATCAAAAACAACGAGTTTATGAAATTGGTAGGCAAATGGTTGGAACTGGAAAATATCATCCTGAGTGAGCTAACCCAATCACAGAAAGACATACATGGTATGCACTCATTGATAAGTCGCTATTAGCCCAAATGCTTGAATTACCCTAGATCCCTAGAACAAACGAAACTCAAGAGGGATGATCA
The DNA here is from genome assembly GCF_021556685.1 of Rattus norvegicus. Taxonomy (NCBI): domain Eukaryota; kingdom Metazoa; phylum Chordata; class Mammalia; order Rodentia; family Muridae; genus Rattus; species Rattus norvegicus. Next base: position 10,449,256 of record NC_141551.1, on the reverse strand, counting down.
AAATGTGAATGCTTCACTCCTTCTTTAAATGAGGAAAAAGAATACCCTTGGCAGGGAAGGGAGAGGCAAAGATTAAAACAGAGACTGAAGGAACACCCATTCAGAGCCTGCCCCACATGTGGCCCATACATATACAGCCACCCAATTAGACAAGATGGATGAAGCAAAGAAGTGCAGACCGACAGGAGCCGGATGTAGATCGCTCCTGAGAGACACAGCCAGAATACAGCAAATATAGAGGCGAATGCCAGCAGCAAACCACTGAACTGAGAATAGGTCCCCTATTGAAGGAATCAGAGAAAGAACTGGAAGAGCTTGAAGGGGCTCGAGACCCCAAAAGTACAACAATGCCAAGCAACCAGAGCTTCCAGGGACTAAGCCACTACCTAAAGACTATACATGGACTGACCCTGGACTCTGACCCCATAGGTAGCAATGAATATCCTAGTAAGAGCACCAGTGGAAGGGGAAGCCCTGGGTCCTGCTAAGACTGAACCCCCAGTGAACTAGTCTATGGGGGGAGGGCGGCAATGGGGGGAGGGTTGGGAAGGGAACACCCATAAGGAAGGGGAGGGGGGAGGGGGATGTTTGCCCGGAAACCGGGAAAGGGAATAACACTCGAAATGTATATAAGAAATACTCAAGTTAATAAAAAAAAAAAAAGAAAGAAAAAAAAAACAAAAAAAAAAGAATAAAGAAATTATCAGTAATAGACAACCCTCAACTTTGTGAGTTACAATAATGACTGATCTAGCAAGACATGTCCAACAGTGCAATTAATGGCACAAATATGGAGTCATTAGCCACTTTCTGATCGGACTTCTTAAATTCTTTTTCATCGGATAAACCTATGCTTCACACAAATAGTAGAGTAAGGACCTCTGCTAAACAGCATGTAAAGTCTAGTGGAGAAACTAGACTAATAAGGCTGTTAAATGGACATAGTTTTAAACCAATTCTAAGTAATCTATTATTAAATCCATATTAATTTTTCTTCTTTCCTCAGACTCTTTTTATTGTAGTAGATGGTAATCAACATAGTAACAGAAAACTGGCTAGACTCAGAATATGAGATATCGCAGAATGCTTAGCCCTAGGGGGAAGAGATATACTGTATTCTGCCCTTTTCACACAGGCTTAGAGATCCTTCTGGAAAAGTAGAGAAAGCATAGAACTAAGAGACAGCACAAACTACAAGTAAGATATTATCTTCTGGATATAACTCAGCAGTTGCAGATATGAATTCAGTAAAATATGACAGAATGTGAAATTAACAGGTCACTGTGGTTTCCAACATGTTTTCTATGTTTATGTAATGTAATATTTTCGAGAATTCTTTTAAATTATATCAAGAAACACTTACACAGTTTCCATAAAATTCTGGGCGCAGACATACATACCTAAACACTTACACATATATTTATATACATAAATGCTATTTATGCACACAAATATAGACATATATATAATGTATAGTGAAAAAGGTTTTCAAATATGTAATTTCAAAGCATATAGCTGTTTAACTGATGATAATCTAGTAGTATAATGTATTAGCTAAACAAGTAGTAAATTATCAAAGGAGCAGACAAATTGTAAGGAAAAAGTTTTTAAAAACTTGCAACACTCACAGACGTGGTTGATATTAAGGATTCTATTATGTTCTATTTTTAGTGTATTTTATTGCATGTTTTTCCTGGGGGTTGGCCCCAGCAGTTCGTCTTTCTTGTTGGCTCGTCTTGAGGCAGTGGAGCTGGGAAGAGCATTGGGGGACAGGACTTGATCTTAGGAGATATTTTGGGTTACTATATAATATGAAAGTGTTCATCTACATAAGTCTAAGTCACTTTGCTACTGCAGCTGACCTGAGTTCCCTTGAGGCCAGAAACTGCAGTCTCTGGCTTTTACTACCTCATCATAAATAACACGGGATTAAATAAAGTTGCCTTTGTTCTGTTTCTACAAACTCAAACTCTTAGGCTGATAATTGAAGTCACAGGAAGAAAAAGGAACCCGTTGAAAAGTGATTTTTAGCATTTATCTCTAAGTTCTTCATTTCTCCAAAAAGTTTCTACAAAAGTTCTCTTCCAAAAAGTTATCTCTGAGAACTCTCTCTTCTCTTTTTAATGTTGCTTCTTTATTTATTTATTTATTTATTTTTGCTCTGATGTCTCAATAATGCCATTATTTCCAATTCTGTGCCTTTGTATCCAAGTTCCTGAGAACAGAACTGAGTTCAGTTCTGTTCAGTTTAATTCTGTCTTTTCTCTTTGTCATCAGCACTTATACGTCTTTGAGAATATATAATCACATGGTAAAAATTATCTACAATTTTGTACATAAATTCAAATCATAAATCAAATAAGTTTACAGCAGAGAATGCTTACATGCATATTCATTAAGAGTAAACATTCTTTATCTGTCACAAGCTCAACTTTTTCACAAGTTTTTATGCTGATAATATGCTACTGGTTCACATATCTGAATGCTCTTCCCTAGACATGACTAATTTTCCTGTATTCAACAACACTTAGCCACCTGTGGTTTCCCAGGATTTTCATGACTACTTTATCAGAACTACTATTTGTATACATTTTCTCTCTATTTCTTTAGAAGAGTTTTCATTTGATATTTTCCTTATGCAGAGTAAAGATTTGGGGTTTCCAATGAACATACTTTTACTCTGTTTTTTCAATTTTATATTTTTACTCGTTCACTTTACATCCCACTCACTGTCCCTTTCCCAGTGATACCTCCCACAATTCTTGTCCTGAACAATAAAAGAACTTTGGAAGCAATCATCACCATCCCTGACCTAAAGCTGTACTACAGATCAAAAGTGATAAAAACTGCATCATATTGGTACAGAAACAGACATGCTAATTAATGGAATAGAAAGGAAGTGCCAGAAATAAACACACACATCTCTATAGACACTTGATTTTTGATAAAGAGGCCAAAGCTACACAAGGAAAAAATGAAAGCATCTTCAACAAATGGTGCCAGTCTAACTGGATGTCTTCATGCAGAAGAATGAAAAAATAGATCCATACTTATTATCCTATACAAAGCTCATGTCCAAGTGGATGAAGGACCTCCGCATGAAATCACATACACTAAATCTCATAGAAGAGAAAGTGGCAAACACTCTTAAATACATTGGAAGAAGAGACATTTTCCTAAACAGTACACCAATGGCTCAAGCTCTAAAATCAACAATTGATAAATGGGACCTTTTGAAATTTCAAAGTTCCGATAGGTAAAGAATAGTCAATAGGGCAAATTGGCAGCCTACAGATGGAAAGATTCTTTAATTATTCTTTATTTCAGTAATCCACCACAGTGTTGAACCCCAAAGCTTTGCATTGGAAAGTCATTCCTACACTGTTCTCATTTACTCTTTTTAAAAATTGTTCGAGAATTTTCATTCATGCATATAGTATATTTTGATACCTTCCTAGTGAGTCTGTTCAGCTCAAAGTTATGGTCTAAGACAAAATGTCTTCATATCCTGACTTTCTATCCCTCTCTAAGGTTTTCTTCCTACGCTCACTCCTTGTCTATTTGGAGCTTGCTCCACCTCTTGACCTATATTTGACAGGTTTTTCTTTCTTTTTTTCCAGAGGAACACAGTAACTTTATTTCTCTTTTATCTGACACATCCAATAAATGCTGAAACATGTTTAATGTTCGAAGTTGTGTATTCAATAAATTCAATAAACAGATGAACAGTGATATACCAAATACAGTCATTATAATGATTTTTAAAAAGTAAGTAACTGTTTAGAATACAATATTTCAAAAGCAAGAAATGGATTCTAATAAAACAAGGCACAATGTTTAAGGCAAAATTTATGAAGAAAGTATATAAATTTAATATAAGATCATATTTTTTAATATCCTTTGGGGAAAGAGGCACAAAAATTTAAAATAGCTTAAACATTTATTTAGAATATTAGCCATAATAAAGTAAAATAAATCTGATACAGTAGGACTCCATTTTTTCCAGAAAAGAAACTCCACTGTTGAATCATATTTCAGAGTTTTATTTATGTATATATTTATACAGATATTTCTAATACACAGGCTTTAAGGACAGAAAATTAAGATGTCAGAGCATATGTAATGATTTGACCAAAGTTAAAGGTTAACATCTTTTCAGCATCTTTTGAAATCCCCAGCTTTAAAAGCTAAGACTTGGTTGTTATTTAAAAAGCTTTCCCGGTTGTTATTTTTTTGCCCACACACAGTGGGCTGAGAATGGGACAAACGTGACTGTTAGAAAGTGACTAGTGGGTTAACACTGTTTCTCAGAACAGCAGTGCTGTTCTGTAAACTGTAAACTGTGCACAGTGACTCTCTTAACCATCCCCTTACACAAACCAACCAACTTAACTATGATTCCAGTGCCAGCAAACAGCAGTGCCAACACATCTAAGACTCCCCCAGCTGGGGAATTAAATAATACAGTTATATTTGATTTATTTATGGCCAAAAGAACCAAGTCTATTCTGATGAATGCAGATAGTTTTCTGCATGAAAATAGACTTCATTAAGTCACTAGATTTAAAACATACACGAGAATGGAAATTATATTAATCACTGAGGCTGACTAATGTTAAGTAGAAGCTTACAGTACCCATAAAAACACCTTCTAAATATTCAACTTTGTGACTTAGTGGAATGCTACTTAATTCAATCTCAGTAAATACAGATCACACACACACACACACACACACACACACACACACACACACACACACACAATATATATATATATATATATATATATATATATATAATGAAAGTTTTTATTCATATTAAACCACTCCCCTTTTGACCTATAGGAAAGCTTGCTGAAACATGCTAGACCTTAGTGACAATATTTTCATGAGATGGTGGAACTTCTCTTATCTTCGTGGTAGTATATATATTTTAAATAAAATACTATAGAAAAGATACACAGTTTGACTGGGGGTTGGTGGTGGCGGCAGTGATGGAGCTCCATCCTTGATTCCGGAGAGCTCTGGTTTTCTGGCACGGTGTGATTAGAGTTCCCTCCCCAGATGCCCTACACACACACAGTGGGTCCTGCTGTGGGCAAAGGAACCTCAGGAGCAGTGTTTCTCCCTCAGGTCAAATACAGATCACACAGTTACTGCTGACAAGCTATCATGTAATATACTGTCTTTCCCACACTTAGCACTAAGTGGAAGACTTCGGCACTTTCAGACCACAAAGGACATTGCTGCCTACTATACTATTAAAAAGATCACACTACAACGGAAATGTAAAACTGTACACTACTGAGTTAATGACACGTAACATTATATGCCTAATGTACAGCTAGTGAATGCCACGCCCAACCTTGACCAGCAAGGAAGACACGACCAGAGGAGATCTTCAAGCAGTTTACTCAGGAACCTTGATACAATCTTCTGACCCCGGGGAACCCCCGCACCACACTTAAATAGTTAGTGCTGGCCAATCCCAGCAAGCCACGTAGGTCATGCAGATAGGCTGTCACTATGTGGAAGCTAGCAGGCCGGGCAGGCATAGCCAAATAAAGACTTGTTTACTACCAGGAGCGTTCACCATTGGGAGGGTGGAAGGCGGAAACCAGCGCCACCTTTGAGGTGTGGCACATCGCAGCTCCCTACAAGTGAAGGCTAAATAAACACTTCTCTTTAAGCAATGAAGTAGAACTATGTGCTGTCGGCCATGCTGCCTAAAAGCCTACACAGCACCTTCACTGTGTTATATGCCTTGACAGGTTTTTCTAGCATCTAATCTTGGGGCTCACAGTGTGTTCAAACATCCTGCAACTGTTACTTTACTTAAATTGTCAGTATCTTACTGTGTAGCCCAACTTGACCTCAAACTCATGCTCCTCTTGTTTTAGCTTCTGCAGTATTGGAATTAGATGTGAACGTTAATAAAACTGTATATATTATGTTTACTTAAATATTAGATCTCAATGTATAAGGAAACTCTCATGATCTACAGAGGTTTACCAATACCGTAGGCACAATATTTCATTATGTAACATTTTAGCCCACGATGATACTTTACTTATAAATTTAATCATAATCTCTGATTATAATTAATAAGAATTTGCATTTTATTCAGATTCCCTTAGTTTTTCTTACTTCTAGTTTTGTCTGAAACATCAAGATCCATTTAGTTTTCATGTTTTTAAGCCTTCTCATGAATCTGATTGTTCCTCATAATTACTTAATTTACTGTAATCCTGTATTTAAAACTTAAGGACAAATATTTGTAGTAATGAATACCTGTAAGAACAAATCTACTGCTTTAGGAACAATTAGGTTTATGACATGAATTACTGGGGTATCACAGAAAAGCTCTAATTTCTATATTATGTTAAAGCTACATACTTTCCATTCCACGTGACTGGTAAATCTTTATGTTAATTTCCATTTCCTGATAGAGGCAAATTTCCAAATTAGTTTTTTGAAAAATTGTCCTTTCTCCTACACTGTGTTATTTTGAAGGAAGTCACTATGCTGCTCTATACGAAAGGACTGCTAAAGAACATACCATGTCTTTGAGACAAATTATCTTCATAAAATATTTGTAGTTCTTTTGAAATGTAATTTATATAGTAGAGAGCACACATAGATATTTATTGTATTATTTTAGCCTTTATCCAATGCATTACTTTATAGGTTTTCCCTTAATATACTTTCAGCTCTTGCCACTAAGAATTCTTTTAGTAATTTTCTTTTTTGTTTATTAATTGGATAGTTTAATTATTTACATTTCAATTGATTTTTCTAACTATGAATAATTGAGTTGGAATTTTGATGTGGATTGCACTGTATCTGTAGATTGCTTTCAGCAAGATGGCCAGTTTTACTATATAAATCCTGACAGTCCGTGAGAATGGAGATCTTTCCATCTGAGATCTTCAATTTCTTTCTTCAGAGACTTGAAGTTCTTGTCAGAAAGATCTTTCACTTGCTTGGTTAGAGTCACACTGAGATATTCTATATTATTTGTGACTATTGTGAAGGGTTTTGTTTCCCTAACTTCTTTCTCAGCCTATTTATGCTTTTAGTAGAGAATAGTTACTGATTTGTTTGAGTTAATTTTTATGTACTCACTTTCCTGAAGTTTTTCTCAGGTGTAGGGTTTCTCTGGTGGAACTTTTGGGATCAGTTAGGTATACAATCATATCATCTCCATACACAGTGATGTTTTGACTTCTTCCTTTCCAATTTGTATCCCTTTGGCCTGCTTTTGTTGTCTAATGTTATTGTTTCACTGGCTAGGACTTCAAGTACTGTAGTGAATAGATAGGGAGAGAGTGAGCGGCTTTGTCTAGTTTCTGATTTTACTGGGATTGCTTCAAGTTTCTCTCCATGTAGTTTGATATTGGCTATTGGTTTGTTGTATATTGCTTTTACTATGTTTAGGAATGGTTCTTGAATTCCCAATCTTCCCAAGATATTTACCATGAAGGGGTATTGATTTGTCAAATGTTTTTTCACTATCTAATAATGAGATGATCTTGTGGCTTTTCTCTTGTGTTTATTTATACAGTTTATATTTGTATTGTTATAATATAGTTAAATTGCTTATATAGTATATTGTTTATATGTTGATGTATTTTGATATATTGAAAGATCCCTGCATTCCTAGGATAAAGCCTAATCCATCGTGGTGAATGATCATTTTGATATGTTCTTAGGCTCAATTTATTGAGAATTTCTGCTTTGATATTCATAAGAGAAATTTGTCTGAAGTTTATTCCTTGTTGGTTCTTTGTGTGGATTAGGTATAAGCATAATTGCAGCTTCATAAAACGAATTAGGTAGTGTCCCTTCTCTTTCTATTTTGTGGAACAGTTTGAAGAGTATTGGTATTAGGTCTTTTTTGAAGGTCTGCTAGAATTCTGCACTAAACCCCTCTTGTTCTTAGCTTTTTTTAGTTGCGAGACTTTTAATGACTGCTTCTATTTCTTTAGGGGTTATGGTACTATTTATATGGTTTACCTGATCCTGATTTAAATTGGATACATGGGCTCTGTTTAGAAAAGTCTATTTCATCCAGATTTTTCAGTTTTGTTGAGTATAGGTTTTTGTTGTAGGATCTGATGATTTTTGAATTTCCGTGGTTTCTGTTGTTGTTTCCCTTTTCTTTTGACTTTATAAACTTAACATTGTAAAATTATCAGAAACACTTTCTCATTTTTCTGTTACTATGAAATGTTTCAAGTTGTATATTTTCTTCCACAGGCTTCAAATCAAGCATTTCTCTTGGGACCTGGGTTTCTTTTATTGGAAAATGCTATTAAAAGCCAATAACTGTGAATCAGTTGTGATCTGTGATATTTTACTGCAGTTTGTTCTAGCTTTTCAAAGTTAAAGAGGCAAACAAATATATGAAAATCTATTAAATACATCTATACACATACACAGACATATCCACAATATTTTATTTCAATTATCCTCATCAGTGTTAACCTAGATGTGAGTTCATAGGGAAGTTGCTAACTCTTTATTATTACCTAAAAATAGTTAGAGCTTCTATAAAAGTAGAAGAATAGTTAGTGCTTCTCTAACTCTATAATAGTTAGAGCTTCTCTTTCAAAGTAGACATATAGGCCATATTCTATTTATTTACTTATTTTTTGTATTTCAGTCTAAATGGACAGGAGGATCAAAACTATGAACCCTTAACCTCCAAGTTCAACAAGTATAATGTATAATCTCATATGACAGTTGCTTTGATTCTATTAGACTTATCAAAACTTACTGAGGTCAGCATGTTTCCTTCCTCTCCTTTAAAGAGCTATTTTACTCAATTAGATTGCAATTGTATTTTGTTTGATTGCCTTACATTTCATCATGAGACTTTCCTGTCAAAACAATTTTGTTATAATATGCACATGCTCAGTTTTGCTTTTGTATTGATAGTAATGTTTTATCAAATATAAAACTACACTACCACTTGAAGATTAGTAAAAACAATATCACAGTTCTAAAATACTATGTTCAATTACCATACAGAATATTCTAACCCCCAAACTACTTATAGACATTCTCCTGTTTTAGTTCCTTAGTGAGACTTGTCTCTGTCACAATTATCTATGGTATAAGGTGTATGTCTTACATGAATATATTAGCATAAATGTTATATACATATAACATCTATAGACTATTTCTAATGCATATTCCTCTTGAAGTTTATTTATTTATTTATTTCTGGACCTAATTTTTAAAAGTTTATTGAGCATATTTCCAATTATATTTGTGAATATTTTTAATTACTTTATTGTTCAGCCTAGTTTTACCTTAACTTTCATTTTAGAAAAAAGATATCTCATTTTAAAAACTACATAACACTAACCAGTATAAACTTAGAAAAGTATGCATTTTGATTCATCTTGTTTAAAAGAATAAGGTGTATTTTGATGGTAAATTTTATTTGTAAATTTTGATAGATTGTTATTTTCAGGAATTATCACATTTTATTTAAGAAAAATGTGTGCACAAAACTTTTCATATTGCATTGCTTCCTATATGCATTATTGGCCCTTAATATTTCGTGTTATTTATATTTCATGGTGTATGAATAGTTTTATAACTTCCTCTTCGTTACTTTAAACATCTTCATTTTATTCTGAATTTTATTAATTATTTTTATTGGATATTTTTAAATTTACATTTCAAATGTTTCCTTTCACAGTTTCCTGTCAATAAGCCCCCTATACCCTTGCCCTCCCCCTTCTTCTGTATAGGTGTTCCCTCCAACCAACCACCTCTTCCACCTCCTACATTCCCTTACACTAGGGACGTCCAGCTTTGGCAGGACCAAGGGCTTCTCCTCCCACTGGCCCCCAGCAAAGGCCATCTTCTGCTACATATGCAACTGGAGCCATGGGTCTTTCCATGTGTTCTCTTTGGGTGGTGGTTTAGTCTCTAGGAGCTCTGGTTGTTTGGTATTATTGTTCTTATGGAGTTGCAAGCCCCTTCAGCTCCTTCAATTCTTTCTCTAACTCCTCCAATGGGACACCATTCTCAGTTCAATGGTTTGCTGCTAGCATTTGCCTCTGTATTTGTCATGCTTGGCAGATCCCCTCAGGAGCCAGTTATACCAGGGTCCTGTCAGCACGCACTTCTTGACATCAGCAGTATTTTCTGGGTTTGGTGGCTGTATGTATATGGGCTGGATCTCCAGGGGGGGCAGGCTCTGAATTGCCATTTCTTCAGTCTCTGTTCCAAACTTTGTCTCCATATCTCCTCCTATGAATATTTTTGTTGCTCCTTTTAAGAATGACTGAAGCATCCACACTTTGGTAGTCCTTCTTGAGCTTCATGTGGTCTGTGGATTGTATCTTGGGTAATTCAAGCTTTTGGGCTAATATCCATTTATCTGTGAGTGCATACCGTGTGTGTTTGTGTGTGTGTGTGTGTGTGTGTGTGTGTGTGTGTGTGTGTGTGTATGTGTGTGTGTGTATTGTGATTGGGTTACCTCACTCAGAATTATATTTTCAAGTTCAATCAATTTTTCTATGAATTTCATGAAGTCATTGTTTTTAATAGTCGAGTAGTATTCCACTGTGCAAAATTACCACATTTTCTGTATCCATTCCTCTGTTGATGGACATCTTGGTTGTTTCCAACTTCTGGCTCTTATAAATAAGGCTGCTATGGGGCTGGAGAGATGGCTCAGCCATTAAAGGCTAGGCTCACAACCAAAAATAAGGCTGCTATGAACATTATGGGCCTATGTCTTTGTCATATGTTGAAACATCTTTTGGGTATATTCCAGGAGTGGTATATCTGGGTCCTCGGGCAACACTATGTCCAGTTTTCTGGGGAACTGACAGACTAATTTCCAAAATGGTTGTACCAGTTTTCAATCCCACCAACAGTGGAGGAGTGTTCCTCTTTCCTCATATCCTTACCAGCATCTCCTGTCACCTGAGTTTTTGATCTGAACCATTCTAACAAGTGTGAGGTAGAATCCAGGGTTGTATTGATGACTAAGGATGTTGAACATTTCTTTAGCTACTTCTCAGTCATTTCATATTTAACATCTGAGAGTTCTTTGTTTAGCTCTGTACCTCACTTTTAATAGGGTTATTAGATTCTCTGGAGTCTGACTTCTTGAGTTCTGTGTATATACTGCATATTTGCTCTCTATCAGATGTAGGATTGTTAAAGATCTTTTCCAAATCTGTTTATGGCCATTTTGTCCTAATGACAGTGTCCTTTGCCTTACAGAAGCTTTGCAATTTTATGAGGTCCCATCCAGTGAAAACTATCCTCAACGATAGCAGAACTTCTGGGAGAATCACCATCCCTGATCTCAAGCTGTATTACAGAGTAATCTTAATAAAAGCTGCATGGTATTGATACAAAGACAGACAGGTAGATCAATGAAATACAATAGACGATCCAGAAATGAACCCACACACCTATAGTCACTTGATGTTTGATAAAAACATCCAGTGGAATAATGATAGCATTTTCAACAAATGGTGCTGGTTCACATGGGGGAGGTCATCATGTAGAAGAATGCAACTTCACTCATTCTTATGGCCCTGTACAAATTTCAAGTCCAAGTGCACGAAGGACTTCCACATAATCCAGATACACTCAAATTAATAGAAGAAAAATTTGGGCAGAACCTTGAACACATGGGCACTGAGGAAAATTTCCTGAAAAAACACCAATGTCTTATACTCTATAATCAATAATCGACAAATAGGAACTCATAAAATTATTCATTTATTTACTTTTAGTTTTTTAAGAGAGTATTTCTTTGAATAACAGGCCTGCCTGCCCTGAACTTGCTTTGTAGAACAAATTGTCTGGAGCAATTGCTAATCTTCCTGGCCTGCCCTCTGGAGCATTGGGTTTCTCTTCTTTTCTTTTCTTTTCTTTTCTTTTCTTTTCTTTTCTTTTCTCTTAAGAATAATAACTTTTAGATTATTCTCATTTTTAAACTGGTGATATCTCCCCCAAATTCATAACATTAATTTTAAATGTTCTCAAAATAATTTTATTGTTTCTCCCTTCAGCTATAATAAGTTTTGCTCATTTTCACATTGAAGGAATGATTTCGGATACATTGTTCTGTGACATTCTGACTTCTCATACTGTATTTTAAATTATATCACAGTTGTTACTCCTATTATTTTATTGCATCCAGTTATTAGATGCAGTATGGTGGAATCCAGGAGTCACCTCATTAACCATATGAACATTGATCTCAGTCACTCAGCATATACTCTAAAGCTGATGGTTATGGCCCCAATTCAGGCTCTGAAGCTGAACTGTGAAAATGAGTTAAGGTCATAAAAGGTTTCTAAGCCTAAAATCCACAAACATCTATAACAAGTTATTCCAACAATTAGGATTTAGGAATAGGGGATTTCCTTAGGAACAGTGCTTTGTTTTACACTTATCCTCCTCCTATTAATTGGGGCATTCAACTGTTGTAGGGGACTTGTCTAATATTCATGCCTTAATTTACGATCCAGGATGCCAGCTATGTACATACATGTCTCTTTCTGCTAAGGAGAATGTAAGTTTCCAGGGAGGTTTTGGGGACTTAAACTTTTAAATGGAAACATTTTTATCCAATAGTTTCTTATATTGGTGCAGGTGTATCTCTTATGTTGTGGTTTACCCAGAGGCAGCTTATAAAATCCCTACATGAAAGCTCACACACTGGTGCAGGTAAAACTGATGCATGGTTGAGTTGGGTCCAACCTTTTTGTGGATTACTCTACAAAGCAGTTCTACTGACATATAACATGATTGGTTTCCTAGCCACATAATATGTACTCAACTTGGGCATGAGAAAGTTCCCTGGTAATACTAGAAACAACATATGAGAAAATTTTCTTATAATATTTATCAGCAGTCCAAAATGGAAGGCTAGCCAGGTAAAAGTTATCTAGGTCTTAAAATTTTGCATAGGCCTTAATATTTTACCTAGACCTTAACAAATTATAATATATATTCCATAAAATATAGACTTACGACTTTGAAAATAACAATTACAGTTCTTTTAAACTTCTGATCTGATCATTTACAACTCCTTACACATATCACAACGTGATTATTGTGACTTTATTTCTTTTAAATATAACTGTGTTTTTGTTTGTTTGGTTTGTTTGTCTGCTTGTTTGTTTGTTTTCAGATTGATGTTAGTTGAGTCTGTTAATGTTTTAGATTAAATCTGCCAATGGGTAACATAAGCAAATACGACTACACACTTACAGTAAGATTCTTTACTAGTTGCCTGGGCATATGGATAGTTTTATGTTCTGTGTCTGTCAGTTATGAAAGACTCAAATTTCTCTAACATTTTTATACTTTTCTCTGTGTTTCCGTGAGATCTCAAGGAAATATTTCTCAGATCAAATTTACTTCTTGGCAGTTGTTAGACTGTTGATTGTGTGGAAAGCACAAAACAGGTCAGAAAATTTTCATTTTATATGTGACTATTATTAGCATGATTCTGGTTTACAACTTTCAGCACTGCCTCTTAAATTTAACTTTCTTCACTATGAGAAAGATAAGGTAAATGTATTGATACACAAGAAATGTTGTCAAGTCTAATAATTTTATTTTTTTCCACTAGAAATCAGTCTTTGGCCTTGAAGACTATTCTACTAGCATACACAATGATCTCTCCTCTCCTCCCTTTACAGCTGCTACAGTAGGAACATTCTTGAATCTTACGCATGAAATATACTAGCATTTTTTTGTACATACATTTGAAAATAAGAGTGGAGTATGGGTTTGTTTTGTTTACTTGACACAAACTTAGGCTTATCAAAAAGGAGGAGATTTTAGTTGAGAAGTTGCCTTTATCTTATGGACCTGTAGTCAAGACCTCCAGACATGTTGTTGATTAGTGGTTGATTTGGAAGTTCCTGCCCACTGTGGGAGGTGCCTTGTGATCTTGAAATAAAGGAAGCAGCAAGCTGAGCAAGCCATGCTGAGAAAGCGAATACTCTGTATTCCTCCATGTTCTCTGCTACAGTTCTTGCTTCTAAATTCTTTACTTAAGTTACTATCCTGACTTTCCTCAGTGCTGGTGTCTACTCAAAACATGAAAGCTCTCCCAAAGAAAAATAAATAAATAAAATGAAGAAACAAAAAAAATATCCAGGCCTTTCTTTTATTTTATTAATGGTGTTTATCAAGTAAGTAGAAAGCAAACTAGGCCAAGTACCCATAAAGAGTGAATGAATCTCTTTATATACTTCACTATCTCATCAAGAAACATATCATGCAGGGTTCATACAAATTTATGGTTGCAGAAATGTTTGAACCAGGTTGGTGGCTTCATTTGATTTTATGCAATCACTTTACTGCAATTTTGCCTGCTATGACAATTGTATGATATTTTCTTGAAAATTTATAGATTTGCTACTTGTTCATAGTTTTTATTATGAATATCAGAGCTGAGTCTTCTGTCATTGAGTTGTTTCACCTGAAAAAGCAGTATGGGCTCTTTTAGTAGAAGTGAGTCACAATAGAAGTTGCGCGTGTGTACATGTGTGCACAAGTGCTTTTGTCTGTGTGTGTGTGTTTATGTATATGTGTAATATGTATTTGTATATACAGATAAATATATGTTTGTGTGTTTGTGTGTACATGATTTTGGGTATGCTTATGTGTGATTCTTGTGGTAGTTCAAATAGATTTTGCCCTTATAGATCATGTCTTTAAATGCTTGGCCATAAGAAGAGGCACTATTAGGAGGTGTGCCCTTGTTGGAGGGTATGTCATTGTGGAGGTAGGCTTTGAGTCTTCTTCTGCTCAGGCCCCACCAAGAGCAGAAAAGAGTATTCCTCCTGCTGCTTTCAGATCAAAATGTAGAACTTGTGACTCCTGCAACATCAAGTCTGCCTGCACGATGTCCCAATGATTCCCACAATGTTGATTATGAACTTCTAAAATTGTAAAGCCAGTTCCAATTAAATGTTTGCCTTCATACAAATTGACTTGGTCATGGTGTCTCCTCACAGCAGTGAAAACACAAAGGCAAGTGTGTGGATTATTGTAATCTTGTTTCTAAAGAATTGTTTGTAAATGGGGAAGAATCTCGAACACACGGGCACTGGAGAAAATTTCCTGAACAAAATGGCTTATGCTCTATGATCAAGAATCGACAAATGGGAATCTCATAAAACTGCAAAGCTAGTGTAAGGCAAAGGATACTGTTGTTATGACAAAACGGCAACCAACACATTAGGAAAAGATCTTTACCAATCCTACAACTGATAGAGGGCTTATATCCAAAATACACAAAGAACTCAAGAAGTTAGACTGCAGGGAGACAATAACCCTATTGAAAATGGGGTTCAGAGCTAAACAAAGAATTCACAGCTGAGGAATGCCCTATGGCTGAGAAACACCTAAAGAAATGTTCAACATCTTTAGTCATAAGGGAAATGCAAATCAAAACAGCCCTGAGATTTCACCTCACACCAGTGAGAATGGCTAAGATCAAAAACAGGTGAGAGCAAATGCTGGCGAGAATGTGGAGAAAGAGGAACACTCCTCCATTGTTGGTGGGAATGCAGACTGGTACAACCATTCTGGAAATCAGTCTGGAGGTTCCTCAGAAAATTGGACATTGAACTACCTGAGGACCCAGCTATACCTCTCTTGGGCATATACCCAAAAGATTCCCCAACATATAACAAAGACACATGCTCCACTATGTTCATAGCAGCCTTATTTATAATAGCCAGAAGCTGGAAAGAACCCAGATGCCCTTCAACAGGGGAACAGATACAGAAAATGTGGTACATCTACACAATGGAATATTACTCAGCTATCAAAAACAATGCCTTTATGAAATTCATAGGCAAATAGATGGAACTGGAAAATATCATCCTGAGTGAGGTAACCCAATCACAGAAAAACACACATGGTATGCACTCATTGATAAGTGGATATTAGCACAAATGATCGAATTACTCTAGATGAACAGAACACATGAAACTCAAGGATGACCAAAATGTGAATGCTTCACTCCTTCTTTAAAAGGGGAACAAGAATACCCTTTGGAGGGAATAGGGAGACAAAGTTTAGAAGAGAGGCAGAAGGAGCACCCATTCAGAGTCTGCCCCACATGTGGCCCATATGTATACAGGCACCAAACTATATAAGATGGATGAAGCAAAGAAGTGCAGGCCGACAGGAGCCGGATGTAGATCTCTCCTGAGAGACACAGCCAGAATACAGCAAATACCAGCGAATGCCAGCAGCAAACCACTGAACTGAGAACAGGACCCCCGTTGAAGGAATCAGAGAAAGGACTGGAAGAGCTTGAAGGGGCTTGAGACCCCATATGAACAACAATGCCAACCAACCAGAGCTTCCAGGGACTAAGCCACTACTAAAGACTATACATGCACTGACCCTGGGCTCCAATCTTATAGGTAGCAATGAATAGCTTAGTAAGACACCAGTGGAAGGGGAAGCCTTTGGTCCTGCAAAGACTGAACCCCCAGTGAACGTGATTGTTGGGGGGAGGTGGTAATGTGGGGAGGATGGGAAGGGGAGGGCAAGAGGTCAGGGGGATGTTGGCCTGGAAACTGGGAAAGGGAATAACAATCGAAATGTAAATAAGAAATACCCAAGTTAATAAAGATGAATAAAAAAGAATGCAGGAAAAAACAACAGAAATTGTAAATATTAGAATGAATACAGTAAAGTATACTGATTACTGAAAACAATTTTGTGGCTTAAATCAAAAACATTGATGGTGTTTTCAATAAAAACAAATTTTCTTTAAAAAAGAAAAAGAAAGCTAAACACAGGTAACCAGCCACGTGGCAGAAATTAAATAATAATAAATGGAATATTGAGTTCTGGGCTCATCCGAAAAAATGCCTAACCATATGGCATTTCTAAACATATTTTAGTCTCCGAGTTGATATTCTGGGAGCTTGATTTGGGAGGAAATACAACAGATAACACCCTCCACACTTTTCCTTTTGTCCTTCCTCTTCTTCCTCCTCTTCCTTCTTGTTTCCCTCTCCTTTCAATTTTCCTCCTTTTCTTTTTCCTCCTCCCTTATCCTCCTCCTTCTCTCTCCATCTCTTTTTCCTTTTCCTCTCCATTCTTGACAGAGAAAAGATTTTTCCATATAGCACAGGCCAGCTGGTAATTCAAAATCCCCCTGCTTCTGCCTGTACAGCACCTATATAGCAAGTATGTGCTCCCAAACACTATACAGTATTTATTACTTCAACTTTATTGTGTTAAAATCATTCATATGATTCCACTGAACTCAAGCATTTCCTGCTAGAGAATAACTGTCCTTTGTGGATACCTGTCATTAGACTCTTGAATTGTTAGGGAACATTTAATGAATATGTTTACATGCACATCTGTGACCTGAAAGAAAATACAGAATTTTATATTTTTTATTTTGGACTTACATTAAAATATAAGAATAATTTGAACACTGAAGTGTTATTATAATAAAAGTTATTATAATTATAATTATACTATAATTATAAGTGAAATTATAATGAGTTTCAGTTGTTCAAAGACAATAAGTAATTAACTCATTCAGTAATAGTACCTTAAAAAGTGAGTGCATCCTAGCCAGAAAATTGAATATCATGTTTCTAGGAATGGTATTTCAGATTTAAATAAGAAAATTAAGACTTTTTTGTCTTAATGTATTCTCATGTATATCCTAATAATCTATACTCATTAATAATTCTTTAAACTTCATCAAAATCTGTAATATAAGGCACAACATTAGTTCATTGCTATGGTTAGCATTGTCAACTTGACCTGGCATAGAATCACCTTGGATACAATCTTTAAGACACACCAGGAAGGGATTATCTTGACTCTGGACATGACTGTGATGGCTTATTATGCTTGTTGTGTTACCTGAGGTGGGAGACACTGTTTTCTATGTTTGAGTTTTAGACTGTATACAAAGGTGAATGTGAGTTTAAAGCATTCACTGTCATCAGCTTCTTTCCTGATTCTACAAATGATATGACCTTCTACTTCAGTCTTCTGATGCCTGTACTTCCCCATATTGAAACCCTAGACCCTTGAACTGTCAGGGGCAATAAATCCTCCTTCAAATTGAGTTGTTTTGTCAGAACATTATATGATACTACCAGGAAAATAAGTTAAGAAACCTATACCACCTCTTTGGATCAGTCTTCCCCAATGTGTCTCTCCAGTATGTCCCATCTTAGTTTGCTTTGCCAGACAAACTGTTTTTCTCTTTATATTTCTCTCATATAATACATCATGACCACTGTCTCTCCTCCTTCCCCTTCTCCAAATTCACCTCACCCTCTCTCTCTCTCCTCCATTCCCTTCTGCAAACTCACCCTGCCCTCTCTTTCCCCAGTATCCACTGTTTTCCTTCAGAAAAAAAGCAGGCAGTCAAACACAGTATAACAAGATGCAATGAGACTAAACACAAGCCTCATATCAAGGCTGGACAAAGCAACCCAGTCAGAGGAAAAGGTCCCACAAGAAAGCCAAAGAGTAAGGACTTTCTTGCCCCTTTATTAACTTCTCCTTAAACTGATTTACTGACTATATAATTCCATCTCAATCAAAATAAACCATCTGAGCAAGACGTGCTGACCGTCGAAAATATAGTACATATTCCCTTTTCTCATGATCAAATTCACCTTGATATTACCTAACTGAAATGAATTGTAGTGTGTTAGTTCACAGCTGTGCTTTACTTACAAAGTATTTCATGTCGTGCCTTAAAGGTGTTTTATTACAGTGCACAAGAATGAAACCCACAGGTGTTCTAAGAGTCGGATGCCTTTCAGTCTGAGCGCAATGCTGCAGCATGGAAGTTGTCATTTCATATGTGAGACTTCAGGCTTTGTCCTTGTCAAGGACTAACATCCATGATGCATTGTGAAGGCGAATAAGACCGTATTGCTTGTATCTCTTTAGGAAAGAAATTACTAGAAGAAAAAATAGAACCACATACAAATGAGGTATTACTTAAAGACTTGTACACCATTATTCAAAAATGTTAAATCTATGTTATAGAAAAATAATTCAAAAATCAAAATAATTTGACTTATGTCATTAAATTCTGTTGTTTCTTTTTTTCCTTAGAAAATGGGGCTGGAGAGATGGCTCAGTGGTTAAGAGCACTGACTGCTCTTCCAGAGGTCCTGAGTTCAAATCCCAGCAACCACATGGTGGCTCACAACCATCTGTAGTGGGATCTGATGCCCTCTTCTGGTGTGTCTTAAGACAGCAACAGTGTACTCACATGAAATAAAAATAAATAAATCTTAAAAAAAAAGAAAGAAAGAAAAATCCATGAAAAGACTACTCAGATTGTAGATTTGAATAAAATGAACTTGCCTAAAGTTATAGCTATCTGTTTAGGGGTTAGGGATTTAGCTCAGTGGTAGAGCGCTTGCCTAGCAAGCGCAAGGTTCTGGATTCTGTCCCCAGCTCTGAAAAGAAAAAGAAAAAAAAAAGAAAGTTATCAGTTGATACTTATTTCATTGTATAAAATATACTTAATTTACTTAGGCAATCAAAAGTCTATTTATTTGTATATTCTAATCTTACCAGTGTGGTCTGAAGTTCATTTCTTCATTTTTGCAAGTTCTAAAATAAAAGTCTGTTTTTTTTTTCTTTAAACATTGTGTAGTCAAGGACAAATGGAAGCTATCACTCAACATAAATTTTAAAAATATGAAAAATGATGAAAAGTAGCAGGTTGGGATTCTGATGAGCCAGCAGAGTAGAGTTCAGCTTGGTGGGTGAGGAAGCAGAGCTGAGAGCACTGAAACATCTGCTCTGCTGGGTACATTCTGACTAAGAGAGGTTACATAGCTTGTCACTGAATAATGAGCCAAATAAAATGTGTGAGTGGCTAAGGCTCATGAGTAACATACTGTGAAGAAAAGGTGAAACATACACATAGAGCTAGTTTGCTCCAGTTAAATGTGTATCTTACTTAGGGTTTCTATTGCTGCAACAAAGCACCATTGGAGGACATCAGGACAAGAACTCAGTCTAGGAACCTGGACCAGGAGCTGATGCAGAGGGCATGGAGAGGTGGTACTTACTGCGTTGCTTCTTCTCCTGACTTGCTCAACCTGCCTTCTTATAGAATTCAGGACTACCAGCCCAGAAATGCTACCACCCACAATGGCCTGGTCCCTCTACACTGATCATTAATTCAGAGAATGCCTCACAGCTTGATTTCATGAAGGCAATTCCTCAATGGAGGCTTCTTTCTCTGTGATGACTCTAGTTGCGTCAAGTTGTTCAGAAAAGCAGCCAATGCAATGTGGAATCAAATGTTACATAGAGATGTGCCAATATTGTCTATAGTATCAAAAATTACGAATTTATGGGTAATTTTGTTTTTAATGAGTAAATTTTCAGTTAAAATTGTCTTAAATTATGTAATTATTTAGCTTTGAAAATTTTTACTATCTTTTATTTATTTTGAATGTTTGTGTATATCTCTGTGTAGGCATGTGTCTGTGTGTAAGTATGTGTGTGTGTGTGTGTGTGTGTGTGTGTATGTATGTGTGTATGTATGTGTGCATGTGTGTGTGTGTCTGTGTGTGTCTAAATGTGTGTCTGTGCATATGTGCACATGTACATGTACTAGTCATAAAATTCAGGTGTAGGTTAAAGAATAACATGTAAATATAACTTTTTAAAGTCCATGATCATGGAGTCGTGAGGATTAAACTCAGGCTATAAGATTTTGCAGTCAACACTTACCTACTGAGCCATCTACTTTGTCTTTACAGCTTGTTTTCAGAAAATGTCAGAAGGAATGTACAATATATTTGTAATTCATTCATTCAGCAAATACTCAGCAAAAAAAATTTAAAACATGATGAAGAAAGTAAGCAAAACTAAGTACAGTTTTATAGATTTATGTTAACCCTGTACCAGTAAAATATTTTCATCTTTAAATATCAAAGTTTCATTATCTAGCCAGTAGTAAAATTTCTATCAAATCATAAAAGTCATACACATTAACTTTTGAATCTCATTTATAATTATCATATTATATATAAAGAATTTATGTATTTAGGTATATATAGCACCTTTAGTTATATATGTGTGTATATATAATAAATTATAATTAGTTTAATATATAATTATCTGACATATAATTATTTTGTAGGTGTTATATTATGTTTAATTTTTAACTCAATAAATTATTGTGCCTTATATTTTATATAATATGCAATCACATTACATATATCGTATTTCACAAGTATAAATACACACATATTTATACTTAATATATTATTACCATTAGCAAGTGCTTAGTTATATTAATAACAGACACAACTTAAGCTATGAAAAGCAAGCAGATCACGATAACACATAACTTGTATGACTCGGGACTTGGCCATCCATAATATATAGAATACACTAAAAATTACTTCATGGCTCGGAGTGTTCACCAAGCTGTTTGGGGCGTTTGCTGATGAGAACTCTGTTAGTGACTTGGCTCCCCTTATCTGAGTGGCTTATACAAGTTATTTAATGTCTAGCCCAGCTTCCTCCCTATTCAATTGAAGATGGAAACAGTGCTTCCCCACAAGTTATGTGCTGGGCTGACTGAGCAGCACTGAGTGAATGGTTGGTAGCCTATCAGCTCACAGCTTGAGTTTGCTGCTAATATCACAGGGAAATCCTGCATAGCACTATGCCCTTCTGTCACCATCAGTCTCATTCACACTGCTCATTCTCCCAGTTATCACATTTAGTTACTTGCTTTCTTTGTCCTCATTAAATACAATATTTGGCAAACTTCAGTCTCTTGGGTCTTGCTTCCTAGTTTATCTATATGTTTATGTATTGTGTTTTGTATTTTTAAAGATTCTCATATAACTGGATCCAAACTCATTACATACTTGGAAATGTTCTTGAACATTGAATCATCCTATTTTCATCTCGAGTTCTGGCAGCAAAGGTTGGTAGCACAATGTCTTCCTCTAACTTTTCTTTCCAATTATTTAAAAAAAAAACAAGAATCCTTTATGATCCATATCTCACACTGTTATGCTATAATTTATTAGGAAATTAAAGTTTTGTTAAACTATGTTGCAGCACAGAATCTTGGCATATTTCTCAAGTGCTACTCATATTGTTTATTAAACAAACAGGAAAACAAAAACACACATGTAAATAGAGAATAACATAAAATACTTTACTGAGAGTGAAAAAAATCTTGCATTAAAAGTTTTGTTCAAATAAGTTCATGTTATTTTAGCACAAACTTAGCTTGTAATATATTAAAATTCCTTTTTAATGTTTTAGTTTTCACCTCTATTCCTACTTTTCCTAAATTAACTTTCAATGATTTACTTTTGTAGTGGTCTAGAAAACAGTAATACAGTTCACAGGAATATGAGTTACAATAATGATATATTTTTTCTTCATTCCAATTGATTTGATATTGAGAATAAGAGTTCATTTCACAGCATTTGTTTGGCAAGGCTCATATTCTTAAACAATATTAATCACTTTGTTTTTTAGTTTTCTGCCAAATGCTCTTTTTTTATTTCTTCACACAACATTTTAACACCGTTCCCTCCTGCCTCTTCTAATCCTACCCTGACAAAACACTCCTCCCATTATCCACCTTCCCTTCTCCTTAGAGAAGAAGCAACATCCCTTGGGTATCACTATGCCATGGGACATCTAGTCAAGGCAACATTAAATAGAGTCTCTTCCACTGAGTCCAGACTAGGCATTCTATAACCAGGTATACTAGGGAAAGAGAATACAATGGCAAGCAAAAGAGTCATCGATATCCCCCACTCCAATTGTTTGGAGACCCACATAATGACAAAGCTGCACATCTGCTTTGTGTAGGGATCTAGGTCCAGCATCTCCATGTTCTTTGGTTGTTGGTTTAGACTCTTTGAGCCCTCATGGGACCAGGTGAGTTGACTCTGTAGGTCTTCTTGTAGTGTTCTGTACCCCTCTTGTTTATGAATTCTATTTCCTATTCTCTTATTAGATTCCCTGAGCTCTGCCTGTTGTTCAGCTGTGGGTCCCTGTATATGTTTCCATCAACTGTGAGATGAAGCTTCAGAGAAGAAAATTATGCTAGGATCCTCTCTGCAAGCACACAAGGCTTGATACTATTACTATGCTATGATATGATTACAGATGGTAGCTCGGCCTGGTTGTCCTCTGAGAAGTCCTATCAGCAGCTGACTGAGACAGACACAGATACTTACACCCAATGGACTGAAGTCAAGGACCCCTATGACTGAATTAGAGGAAAGATTGAAGAAACTGAAGGGGAGATCAACATCATAAGAAGACCAACAGTATCGACTAACCCAGACTCTAGCAAGCTACCAAAGTCTGAGCCACCAACTAGGAGCTTACAAAGGTCTGTTCAATATCCCTGGCACGTATACAGCAGAGGACCACCTAGTCTGGCCTTAGTGGGATAAGAAGCACTTTAATCCTCCAGAAGCTTGAGGTTCCAGGGAAAGGGGAGGTCTGGTGGGGCAGAGCATCCTCTCAGAGCAGGGGGAAGAAGAATGGGATGACAAACTGTGGGAGAGAGAATGGGAGGGGGGAAAAGATTGAAATGTAAATAAATAAAATAATTTAATAATAAAAATGAATATCATTACTAGTGTCAGAATTTGGTTTTCTCCTGTGCGAATTGTCTCAATAGGGGCCAGTCGATGGTTAGGCATTCACTAAATCTCTGCTCCATCGGTATCATTATGTATTTTGTAGGCAGGACAGATTTTGGGTGGAAGGTTTTGTGGGTATGTTGCTGTCCCCCTCCCTACATTATATATCTCACCTGGCTGTAGAAGAAGGCCACTTCAGTCACCAAAATTTCAGCTGCTAGAAGTCTCAGGTAGGGTGAAGTTCATAGACTAACCAGAGACTCCTGTGTCCTAGGTCTCTAGCTAGTCCCACAGATGTCTCCCAATAACTTTTGGTCTCTTTCCAAGCAATGTGCGGCCACTATTCTCCCCAAATCTTATTCCTGTACCAGTTCTCTGCTTATGCCTTCTCCTAACCAGTTCTGTTCTTCTATCCACCTGCAGTGTCTATTTTAATCCAAATTCTGGGTGAGACTCATGCATCTCTTTTGGGACCTCCTTACTACTTAGCTACTTTGTGTCTGTGAATTGTAGTATGGATATTCTGTATTTTATAGGCTAATGTCCACTTGTGAGTATATACCATGTGGTTTTCTGGGTTTGGGCTACCTCATTCAGGATATAGATTGTATTTGAAGAGTGTTAATTTTGTAAAAAAAGCACATTGAAAGATATATTTTAACTAAAGATAAAATATATAATGTATATGAACAAGTGATAAAAAGAATACAGAAAATATGATGTATATTATTTTATGCAAAATATTGTTATTGAGAAGTAAATTAGAGTTGACAAACATGTTTTTCTCTTAAAAATGGATTAAAGAAACAGAATATAATGGTAGTTCTCAGATGCTGAAGGAAAAGGAAAATCCAGTGATGACTGTAAGAATTACAAAGTTTCCCTCGTATAAAATAAATAGATCTGGGTCCAGTGGATGTAGTGAGGGTTTAACCAATGACAGGCCCCAATTGAGACAATTCCCGTCAGAAAAAGCCAACCTCTGACACTAGTAATGATATTCTTTTTTGATTATTATAATAAAAATCTAGTGGGTATAGTGAGCAGATATCATGACAATGATTTTAATACTAAATATATTATTGGTGTTGGTAGCTTACCCTTTTATAACAAAAGTTTCAAAATTAAATGAACAAAAAAACAAACAAATAACCAAAGGTTAATAGATTTGACAACCTTACCCACACTGTCACTTAGCATTGTACTTTAGATTTGTAGTGTATTGTGTGCTAATTATATCTCAATACAGTAGTTTCCATATTTTATCCTTTTAAAGTACATGTCAATGTAGGAGAACATTTAAAGCAAACAAATTTAATCCTTAAATGTATGCAAACAAGTAACAAACTGTTATTCTACAAATAGGAAAACAGTACCTTAACAGTTTAAAAAGAACTGTTTATACTTTGGTTAATATGGTAATCCTAATTAAAAGGCAACATTAAGAGGCTAAATCATGTATATACTTTTACAGAGGAATCTGTATTAAATATACAATAAAAGATAGTATAAAATGAAACAGGTTAAAAATGATGTATCCAGAAAACTAAAATTTTATGCCTAAAAGTAACTAGAATGATTATCTTGATTCAAAAATTCATTAGTTGCAAAGGGCAAATAAAATTAGCTAAGGCTATTATATCAATTTTAATTTCCTGCTCCTTCAAATTGTTATGATTATGTAATATAGTATCATTAGGAGACTGAATAAAGGATAGGGAAATCTATGCTCTATTTTTGTAAATGCTGATTAGTTTGGCATCATTTTAAAATTAAAAAGCTAAAAGAAAAGACATCTAAAACCACATATTCTTAGATATTTTAAGAACACATAACTGGTGCCAATTCCTTGGAATTGAACAACCAATTGATATACTCTTCCCTGGTGTCTTAGTCAGGGCTTCTACTCCTGCACAGACATCATGACCAAGAAGCAAGTTGGGGAGGAAAAGATTTATTCAGCTCACTTCCATGTTGCTGTTCATCACCAAAGGAAGTCAGGACTGGAACTCAAGCAGGTCAGGTAGCAGGAGCTGATGCAGAGGCCATCAGCTTGCTCTCTTATAGAACCCAAGACTACCAGCCTAGGGATGGCACCATCCACAATGGGATCTCCTGTCTTGATCATTAGTTCAGAAAAGGTCTTATAGCTTGGTCTCATGGAGGCATTTCCTCAACTGATGCTCTTTTCTCTGTGATAACTTCAGCTTTTGCCAAGTTGACACACAAAACCAAACAGTACACCTGGGAAAGACCACCTCACCACCACCCAACTTCACTTCTTTAACAGTAGTTCTTGCTGTAGGGTTGAGAAATCATAGTCGTTTTTTGTCTAGTTTGGCATATCAATTGATGTAGTCCCTCTTAAGCTCATATTTTTGGAGTCACATTTATAAGATTTTATAAATGTAGCTTTTCACATGAATAGGGGACACAATCACACAGAATATCCTTGATCCTCTGGTTCTTATAGTCTTCCTTTTCCACATTTTTCTTTGTGCCTTAGGTGTAGAAATGATTTATAGATGTATCAATTGGAACTGAGCTCTACAACTTTTAATTTTTATTGGTTGCCATAAAAATGTATGTAAAACTAACATTATATGAACTGTTAAAATATATACATATTTATACATACATACACACATACATACATATATACATAGGTATAGTAGTGGTGTGTGTGTGTGCACGTGTGTGGGTGTGTATGTATGTGTCTGTGTGTGTGTGTGTGTGTGTGTGTGTGTGTGCGCAGGTGCATGTATATTAGTGATAAAAAAGGCCACCATTTTGAGGGAATATATGAGAATATGTCGAAGTAGGAAAGGGAAAGACAAAAATTGTTATAATTATATTCTGAAAATATAATAAAAATTAAAGAAATAATAACTAACTAAATGATAAAAAGAGCAAATAATTTGAAGCATGAGGGAATATTTACATTTCTTGATAAAAATAAAGGTTACTATTATGATATAAAGGTGCTATTAGAACTCTTTCACTATAAGAGTTATTTGAGAAAACCAATGTGCAAAGGATAAGTTTAATTTTGATTGTCATGATTATTTATTTGTGATATAGTGCTGTTGAGGTTTTGAGATTCGTGTTGAAGAAATGCATCATAACAAATGAACATAGCAAAGAGAAATAACTCTCTTTGAGGCCAGGAAGTAAACTAGAGTAAGAAGAGGTCTAATATTCATCATCTGCATCTGTAGAAACTGTCCAATACACTCCTCTTTTCTGTAGGTTCCAACTTTGAATTCTCTACCATATTCCAACACTATCAGTTTGGAAAAATACTGTTGATATTCTTTCATGGAAATTCAAGTTCAAATTATAACAAATGTTCAACCAATTTCTTAAATGGAAAATGAAAATTGTCATTACCACCATTTAAAATTTGATAAACATGAGCTAGCTTAATAATGGCATATCACTTGTATCTCAGAGTACCTCCATATTGAGTAATGTCACACACCCTTACTGAACAATACAGTAGTGGCATTACTATTTTTATGACAAAATGGAAGCATATTTCTCTTCCATACTTTATACCAGCTTTATCAACAATTATGACAGTTAACAGGAGAGAAGTACAGGGGTTTAGAACATTGAACTGAAGTATATAGCACTAGGGAATGGGTAACTAGCCACTAGAAAGTTCCAGATGCCAGGAAAGTGAGATGGTCCCAAGAACCAACGGGGATGACATGATCTGAAATACCCAACAAAGGGGAGAGAGACCTGTAAAGACCATACCCAGAGGTTAGACACGGCCCCCATTTGAGGATGGAGCCACTCACTCAGCTCCAAATTTTTAACTCAGAATTGCTCTTCTAAAGGAAATTCAGGGACAAAGAGTGGAGCAGCAACTGAAGGAAAGGCCATCCAGAGAGTGCCCCACTTAAGGATCTATCCCTTATGCAGACACTGAACCCAGACTCTATTGCTGGTGCCAAGAAGTGCTTGTTCACAGGAGCCTGGCATGGCTATCCCCTAAGAAGTTCTGCCAGAGCCTAACCAATACAGATGCAGATGCTCACATCCAACCATCAGATTGAGCAAAAGGACCTCAATGAAGGAGTTAGGGGAAGGCCTGAAGAAGCTGAAAGGGTTTGTAACCCAATGGGAAGAACAAGAGTATCAGCTAACTGAACCCCCTAGTGTTCCCAGGGACTAAACCACCAATCAAAGAATACACATGGAGTGACCCATGGCTCCAGCTGCGCATGTAGCAGAGGACTATATGTGGCATCAATATGAAAGGAGACCGTTGGTCCTGTGAAGACTTGATGTTCCAGCCTAGAGGAATACTAGGGCAGTGAGGCAGAAGTGGGTGGGTGGGTGGTGAAGCTTCCTCATAGAAACAGGAGGAGGGGATAGTGGGTTTGCAGAGGGCAAAGTGGGAAGGGGGATAACATTTAGAATGTAAATAAATAAAATAACCAATAATAAAAAGCAAAAAAGGAATAAATCCAATGGTCTATGTACATTTCAGTAATATTTAAAATATAAAACTCATTAAAGGTAATTTTAGCCATAATTATTTTTAAAAAAATTGAAACTATAGTAGAATATGTTAAAACAAAATAGGAAAAATACACAAAACTAAGATATAAATATTAATGAAAATAACAGAGACAAGACACAATTATTTTAATTACATTTAGAAAAGAGAAAATTAGAATTAGACCAATTCTGTTGTCGTTAGACCTAAAAATAGTGACGGAAGTGAGAGATAAGAGCACAAGATATTATTTTCAAAGTGATATAAATTTTTTACCATAATCATAGTGCTGGTGCTTGATATATGGCTTTATTATTTGCCCACTTATTGTGTATTTATTAACGTAAAGTACATTGTATATGTTCAGTTCATCCATGGGCTAACTGCTGTTATTTTAATATCTATTAATTAGAGAAAACTAATTGCTTCTCATTAATATAGTTATGTTTGTTTCTAGGTTTTGATGATACTCAATATTTCTTTTTTACCTTCCATCCATTAATCCTTTTTCTCTTTCCCTTCAACATCTTACTTCATTTTGTCATATCTTATGTCTTTAATCCTGTTCTATGTGCATTACTCTCTGCTAAGCTGAGCTTGATATCTTCAGCATATATACCCAGAAGCAGTTTCATTGGATCATATGTAGCTTAATTTTTGTTATCTAAGGGCTCTCTGACAGCTTTCAAAAATATCTAGAGTATTTCACTTCTCTTCTAACAATATAAAATGTCTACCTTCCACTACATGTAGACTAGTGTGCTACTTGCTTTGTTAGACTAGTGTAGGCTTGAAAATTTCAAAACGTACATTAATAAGGATCCTTAAGCACTTCAAATTCCCTTCTAGCCCACCTCTCAGAGATAGGGTAAAGAAAGGTTAATAGGACGTGGAAGTCATGGACCTGTCTAGAAGTCATTCTTTGGGGTGATTGCAATCTTCCATGTCAGGATATCAGGAGTCCAGTCCAAAACATCATGCATGAATCAGTAGTGGCAGTCCAGTTCAAGTGACCAATACCAAACACAAATCAGTAGCTGGGACTCCACCAGAAAAACCATGAGGCTCTGCCAATCTGCAGGAGTCCATAGAAGTGGCAAAATGCAGACAGAATACCATGAAAAGTTCTTTGGTGTGAACCTCTCTACAAAGTCATGATAAGTGAAGATCAGTGAAAGACAGCAAAGCAGTGCAAGGCAAACTAAAGCAAGAGCATCCCCCAATGTCTGTTGGGTTACACTTAAACTCTTTTCAAACACCATGTTCCTCTCAAGTGTCTGCCTCAGCTAAACATACTTTTTATGTTTATGTAAACATACTGTGTCTGTTTCAGCAAAATATCCCCTCATAAGACAGTTTCCAGAAAAACATCACATAATTCAACAAAGTTTCTAAAGAAATCCAGACATTTCCACTTCAGATTAGCTTTTCTAACTTGGAGATATACAGAGTCATAGTAGAATTTTGATTTGTGATTCCTTGATTACAAGTGGTTTTTAAGAAATTTTAATAATTTTGTTTTCCATGTATACTTTTTCATTTGAAAACTTTCTGTTAATTTTCTCATCAAAGTATTGGTTTTATTATTTGCTCTTAAAATATGTAAGTCTTTTACTCTTTTGTATACTGTAGGAACTAATTTTCTATTTTGGAAACATTCTTTCAACTTTTCAGGCAGTCTTTTTGGTAGTTAGATCACTTCTTTGCTCTGTAAACTATTTTAAATTTAATACCATTCCCTTTGCTAGTTCTTTCTTGAATGTCCGGTGCTGTTGCAGTATTATTGACATTCTTCAAATGTGCCTACATCTTACAGTGTTTCTGTTGTTTGTCTCCAGTAGATATTTAAAATATTAAGTGACTAAACTATCAAGAGCAAC
Organism: Rattus norvegicus; assembly: GCF_021556685.1. Lineage (NCBI taxonomy): Eukaryota > Metazoa > Chordata > Mammalia > Rodentia > Muridae > Rattus > Rattus norvegicus. The sequence continues at coordinate 10,419,198 of NC_141551.1, read as the reverse complement.
GTGGAATGTATATTTTTGAATTTAATTGCAATACCTTTAATTGTTTTAAAATATAACATAAATTAAAATATTTACAGTTTAACATAGAAACAGTCACAGATATTTAATCAAAACTAGATAAGGGATTATACAGAAAAATAAACTAATGAAACTGTGATCAAACCAGATCCAGCAACAGGAAGAAGAAGGAGGAGGAGGAGGAGAAGGACAAAAAGGAGGAGGAGGAGGAAGAGGAGGAGGAGACCAAGAAGGAAAGGAACAGGAGAAATAGTAGATGGAGGAGGAGGAAATGGAAGGAGAGGATAGGTAGGGGGAAGAGAATGAAGAGAAAGAAGAAAGGAAAAAAGAAAGAAGAAGCAGAAGCGGGAGAAGATGAGGCAGAAAGAGGAGGGGCAGAGGGAGGAGGAGAAACCAGAAGAACAGAAAAAAGAACAGAATGGACTGTGAACTAGCTACCTCACTCAATTTAAACTATGGTTATCTGGGTAGGAGTGACCTCAAATGAGAAGCTTTGCAGGTCAAATTTGCCTGTAGACAAATCCATGGAGCATTTTCTTCATAAAACACTATGTGTAAAGGCCATGTGCATTGTGGATGGTGCCTACATTCGGCATTCTTCTACATTGAATAAGAAAACATACTGAGCAAGCCATAGAGAAGAAAATTATTAAGTAGCATTCCTCCACAGTCTCTTCTTAATTTCCTGTGTGCAGGTTTCTTATTTTGTTAAATGTTTGAATTTTCTCCGTTAATGATTATAGTCTATAAGTCCCAGAAGAATTGCCCTTCCAGAAGTTGATATTTGACAATCTTCTATCTCAGCACAAAAAGCAAATAGATAGAATGTTTGAGAACTGGTGTACAAAAATTGAAAATATTCAAGCAAAATTTATAGTGTGCAGTCTTTAATAAAAGCTAAGGTAAATAAAAATATTCAGCATATTGTAAATATAACCAAATTAAGAGATATAAAAGTAACTGATTTTGTCTAACACCCTTTTAATGTTAAAATACAAAGAAATACGTTTTCTTTTTTTTCTTTTTTTTTATTAACTTGAGTATATCTTATTTACATTTCGAATGTTATTCCCTTTCCCGGTTTCCAGGCAAACATCGCCCTAATCCCTCCCCCTCCCCTTCTTTATGGCTGTTCCCCTCCCCATCGTCCCCCCATTGCCGCCCTCCCCCAACAATCACGTTCACTGGGGGTTCAGTCTTAGCAGGACCAAGGCTTCCCCTTCCACTGGTGATCTTACTAGGATATTCATTGCTACCTATGAGGTCAGAGTCCAGGGTCAGTGCATGTATAGTCTTTAGGTAGTGGCTTAGTCCCTGGAAGCTCTAGTTGCTTGGCATTGTTGTTCAAAAGGGGTCTCGAGCCCCTTCAAGCTCTTCCAGTTCTTTCTCTGATTCCTTCAACAGGGGACCTATTCTCAGTTCAGTGGTTTGCTGCTGGCATTCGCCTCTGTATTTGCTGTATTCTGGCTGGGTGTTCCTTCTGCCTCTGTTCTAAACTTTGCCTCTCCCTTCCCTGCCAAGGGTATTCTTATACCCCTTTTAAAGAAGGAGTGAAGCATTCACATTTTGATCATCCATCTTGAGTTTCATTTGTTCTAGGCATCTAGGGTAATTCAAGCATTTGGGCTAATAGCCACTTATCAATGAGTGCATACCATGTATGTCTTTCTGTGATTGAGTTAGCTCACTCAGGATGATATTTTCCAGTTCCAACCATTTTCCTACGAATTTCATAAAGTCATTGTTTTTGATAGCCGAGTAATATTCCATTATGTAGATGTACCACATTTTCTGTATCCATTCCTCTGTTGAAGGGCATCTAGGTTCTTTCCAGCTTCTGGCTATTATAAATAAGGCTGCGATGAACATAGTGGAGCACGTGTCTTTTTTATATGTTGGGGCATCTTGTGGGTATATGCCCAAGAGAGGTATAGCTGGATCCTCAGGCAGTTCAATGTCCAATTTTCTGAGGAACCGCCAGACAGATTTCCAGAATGGTTGTACCAGTCTGCAATCCCACCAACAATGGAGGAGTGTTCCTCTTTCTCCACATCCTCGCCAGCATCTGCTGTCACCTCAGTTTTTTTTTCTTTTCTTTTTTTTATTAACTTGAGTATTTCTTATATACATTTCGAATGTTATTCCCTTTCCCGGTTTCCGGGCAAACATCCCCCTCCCCCCTCCCCTTCCTTATGGGTGTTCCCCTCCCAACCCTCCCCCCATTGCTGCCCTCCCCCCATAGACTAGTTCACTGGGGGTTCAGTCTTAGCAGGACCCAGGGCTTCCCCTTCCACTGGTGCTCTTACTAGGATATTCATTGCTACATTTGGGGTCAGAGTCCAGGGTCAGTCCATGTATAGTCTTTAGGTAGTGGCTTAGTCCCTGGAAGCTCTAGTTGCTTGGCATTGTTGTTCAAAAGGGGTCTCGAGCCCCTTCAAGCTCTTCCAGTTCTTTCTCTGATTCCTTCAACAGGGGACCTATTCTCAGTTCAGTGGTTTGCTGCTGGCATTCGCCTCTGTATTTGCTGTATTCTGGCTGTGTCTCTCAGGAGCGATCTACATCCGGCTCCTGTCGGTCTGCACTTCTTTGCTTCATCCCTCTTGTCTAATTGGGTGGCTGTATATGTATGGGCCACATGTGGGGCAGGCTCTGAATGGGTGTTCCTTCAGTCTCTGTTTTAATCTTTGCCTCTCTCTTCCCTGCCAAGGGTATTCTTTTTCCTCATTTAAAGAAGGAGTGAAGCATTCACATTTTGATCATCCGTCTTGGGTTTTGTTTGTTCTAGGGATCTAGGGTAATTCAAGCATTTGGGCTAATAGCCACTTATCAATGAGTGCATACCATGTATGTCTTTCTGTGATTGGGTTAGCTCACGTCACCTGAGTATTTGATCTTAGCCATTCTCACTGGTGTGAGGTGAAATCTCAGGGTTGTTTTGATTTGCATTTCCCTTATGACTAAAGATGTTGAACATTTCTTTAGGTGTTTCTCAGCCATTCGGGATTCCTCAGCTGTGAGTTCTTTGTTTACCTCTGAACCCCATTTTTTAATAGGGTTTTTTATCTCCCTGCGGTCTAACTTCTTGAGTTCTTTGTATATTTTGGATATAAGGCCTCTATCTGTTGTAGGACTGGTAAAGATCTTTTCCCAATATGTTGGTTGCCGTTTTGTCCTAACCACAGTGTCCTTTGCATTACAGAAGTTTTTCAGTTTTATGAGATCCCATTTGTCGATTCTTGATCTTAGAGCATAAGCCATTGGTGTTTATTCAGGAAATTTTTTCCTGTGCCCATGTGTTCCAGATGCTTCCCTAGTTTTTCTTCTATTAGTTATAGTGTATCTTTTTTGATGTGGAGGTCCTTCATCCACTTGGACTTAAGCTTTGTACAGGGTGATAAGCATGGATCAATCTGCATTCTTCTGCATGTTGACCTCCAGTTGAACCAGCACCATTTGCTGAAAATGCTATCTTTTTTCCTTTGGATGGTATTGGCTCCTTTGTCAAAAATCAATTGCCCATAGGTGTGTGGGTTCATTTCTGGGTCTTCAATTCTGTTGCATTGGTCTATCTGTCTGTCTCTGTACCAATACCACGCAGTTTTTATCACTATTGCTCTGTAATACTGCTTGAGTTCAGGGATAGTGATTCCCCCTGAAGTCCTTTTATTGTTGAGGATAGTTTTAGCTATCCTGGGTTTTTTGTTATTCCAGATGAATTTGCAAATTGTTCTGTCTAGCTCTTTGAAGAATTGGATTGGTATTTTGATGGGGATTGCATTGAATCTGTAGATCACTTTTGGTAAAATGGCCATTTTTACTATATTAATCCTGCCAATCCATGAGCATTGGAGATCTTTCCATATTCTGAGGTCTTCTTCAATTTCTTTCTTCAGACTCTTGAAGTTCTTATTGTACAAATCTTTTACTTGCTTGGTTAAAGTCACACCAAGGTACTTTATATTATTTGGGTCTATTATGAATGGTCCGTTTCCCTAATTTCAGCTTTCGTAGTTCTCTGGTGGAACTTTTGGGATCACTTAAATATACTATCATATCGTCTGCAAATAGTGATATTTCGACTTCTTCTTTTCCGATCTGTATCCCCTTGACCTCCTTTTGTTGTTTGATTGCTCTGGCTAGAACTTCAAAAATATGTTGAATGAGTAGGGAGAGAGTGGGCAGCCTCGTCTAGTCCCTGATTTTAGTGGGATTGCTTCAAGTTTCTCTCCATTTAGTGTAATGTTAGCAACTGGTTTGCTGTATATGGCTTTTACTATGTTTAGGTATGGGCCTTGAATTCCAATTCTTTCCAGGACTTTTATCATGAAGGGGTGTTGAATTTTGTCAAATGCTTTCTCAGCATCTAATGAAATGATCATGTGGTTTTGTTCTTTCAGTTTGCTTATGCAATGGATCAGGTTGATGGTTTTCCATATATTAAACCATCCCTGCATGCCTGGGATGAAGCCTACTTGATCATGGTGGATGATTGTTTTGATGTGCTCTTGGATTCGGTTTGCCAGAATTTTAATGAGTATTTTTGTGTCGATTTTCATAAGGGAAATTGGTCTGAAGTTCTCTTTCTTTGTTGTGTCTTTGTGTGGTTTAGGTATAAGAGTAATTGTGGCTTCATAGAAGGAATTCGGTAGTGCTCCATCTGTTTCAATTTTGTGGAATAGTTTGGAAAATATTGGTATGAGGTCTTCTATGAAGGTCTGATCGAATTCTGCACTAAACCCGTCTGGACCTGGGCTCTTTTTGGTTGGAAGACCTTTAATAACTGCTTCTGTTTCCTTAGGAGTTATGGGGTTGTTTAACTGGTTTATCTGTTCCTGATTTAACTTCGATACCTGGTATCTGTCTAGGAAATTGTCCATTTCCTGCAGATTTTCAAGTTTTTTGAATATAGGCTTTTATACTAAGATCTGATGATTTTTTGAATTTCCTCTAAATCTGTAGTTATGTCTCCCTTTTCATTTCTGATTTTGTTAATTTGGACACACTCTCTGTTTCCTCTCGTTATTCTGGCTAAGGGTTTATCTATCTTGTTGATTTTCTCAAAGAACCAACTTTTGCTTCTGTTGATTCTTTCTATGGTCCTTTTTGTTTCTACTTGGTTGATGTCATCTCTGAGTTTGATTATTTCCTGCTTCTACTCCTCCTGGGTGAATTTGCTTCTTTTTTCTAGAGCTTTTAGTTATGCTGTCAAGCTGCTGACATATGCTCTTTCCTGTTTCTTTCTGCAGGCACTCAGCGCTATGAGTTTTCCTCTTAGCACAGCTTTCATTGTGTCCCATAAGTTTGGGTATGTTGTACCTTCATTTTCATTAAATTCTAAAAAGTCTTTAATTTCTTTATTCCTCCCTTGACCAGGTTATCATTGAGTAGAGCATTGTTAAATTTCCACGTATATGTGGGCCATTCTTCCCTTATTATTATTCAAGACCAGTTTTAGGCCATGGTGGTGTGATAGCATGCATGGGATTATTTCTATCTTTCTGTACCTGTTGAGGCCCGTTTTTTTGACCAATTATGTGGTCAATTTTGGAGAAAGTACCATGAGGAGCTGAGAAGAAGTATATCCTTTTGCTTTAGGATAGAATGTTCTATAAATATCTGTTAAGTCCATTTGGCTCATGACTTCTCTTAGTCTGTCTACATCTTTGTTTAATTTCTGTTTCCATGATCTGTCCATTGATGAGAGTGGGGTGTTGAAATCTCCTACTATTATTGTGTAAGGTGCAATGTGTGCTTTGAGCTCTAGTAAGGTTTCTTTTACGTATGTAGGTGCCCTTATATTTGGGGCATAGATATTTAGGATTGAGAGTTCATCTTGGTGGATTTTTCCTTTGATGAATATGAAGTGTCCTTCCTTATCTTTTTTGATGACTTTTAGTTGAAAATTGATTTTATTTGATATTAGAATGGCTACTCCAGCTTGTTTCCTCTGACCATTTGCTTGGAAAATTCTTTTCCAGACTTTCACTCTGAGATAGTGTCTGTCTTTGTCTCTGAGGTGTGTTTCCAGTAGGCAGCAGAATGTAGGGTCCTCGTTGCGTATCCAGTTTGTTAATCTATGTGTTTTTATTGGGGAGATGAGGCCACTGATGTTGAGAGATATTAAGGAATAGTGATTATTGCTTCTTGTTATATTCATATTTGGATATGAGGTTATGTTTGTGTGCTTTTCTTCTCTTTGTTTTGTTCCCAAGACGATTAGTTTCTTGCTTCTTCTAGGGTATAGCTTGCTTTCCTTATGTTGGGCTTTACCATTTATTATCCTTTGTAGTGCTGGATTTGTAGAAAGATATTGTGTAAATTTGGTTTTGTCATGGAATATCTTGGTTTCTCCATCTATGTTAATTGAGAGTTTTGCAGGATACAGTAACCTGGGCTGGCATTTGTGTCCCCTTAGGGTCTGTATGACATCTGTCCTGGATCTCCTGGCTTTCATAGATTCTGGCGAAAAGTCTGGTGTTATTCTGATAGGTCTGCCTTTATATGTTACTTGACCTTTTTCCCTTAATGCTTTTAATATTCTTTCTTTATTTTGTGCATTTGGAGTTTTGACTATTATGTGACGGAAGGTGTTTCTTTTCTGGTCCAATCTATTCGGAGTTCTGTAGGCTTCTTGTATGCCTATGGGTATTTCTTTTTTTAGGTAAGGGAAGTTTTCTTCTATGATTTTGTTGAAGATATTTACTGGTCCTTTGAGCTGGGAGTCTTCACTTTCTTCTATACCTATTATCCTTAGGTTTGATCTTCTCATTGAGTCCTGGATTTCCTGTATGTTTTGGACCAGTAGCTTTTTCTGCTTTACATTATCTTTGACAGTTGAGTCGATGATTTTATTGAATCTTCTGCTCCTGAGATTCTCTCTTCCATCTCTTGTAATCTGTTGGTGAAGCTCATATCTACAGCTCCTTGTCTCTTCTTTCGGTTTTCTATATCCAGGGTTGTTTCCATGTGTTCTTTCTTGATTGCTTCTATATCCATTTTTAATTCCTTCAACTGTTTGATTGTGTTTTCCTGGAATTCTTTCAGGGATTTTTGTGATTCCTCTCTATAGGCTTCTACTTGTTTATTTATGTTTTCCTGTAATTCTTTCAGGGATTTTTGTGATTCCTCTCTGTAGGCTTCTACTTGTTTATTTATGTTTTCCTGTGTTTCTCTAAGGGAGTTCTTCATGCCTTTCTTGAAGTCCTCCAGCATCATGATTGAATATGACTTTGAAACTAGATCTTGCTTTTCTGGTGTGTTTGGATATTCCGTGTTTGCTTTGGTGGGAGAATTCGGTACCGATGATGCCATGTGGTCTTGGTTTCTGTTGCTTGGGTTCCTGCGTTTGCCTCTCGCCATCAGATTATCTCTAGTGTTACTTTGTTCTGCTATTTCTGACAGTGGCTAGACTGTCCTATAAGCCTGTGTGTCAGGAGTGCTGTAGACCTGTTTTCCTGTTTTCTTTCAGCCAGTTATGGGGATAAAGTGTTCGGCTTTCGGGCATGTAGTTTTTCCTATCTACAGGTCTTCAGCTGTTCCTGTGGGCCTGTGTCTTGAGTTCACCAGGCAGCTTTCTTGCAGCAGAAAGGTTGGTCTTACCTGTGGTCCCGAGGCTCAAGTTTGCTTGTGGGGTGTTGTTTATGAGCTGTCCGTGGTGGCAGCAACCAGGAAGATCTGTGCCGCCCTTTCAGGGAGCTTCCATGCACCAGGGTTCCAGATGGCATTTGGTGTTTTCCTCTGGAGTCAGAGAAGTGGGCCGAGTGTAGATTCTTCTGGTTTCCCAGGCGTGTCTGCCTCTCTGAAGGTTTAGCTCTCCCTACCCAGAAATATATTTTCTTATAGCATTATGGAGTTCCATGATTAAATCCTCCTCATTGTAATTGCTCTTTTTGGGTACATTATAAAGTATTGTTCTATAAGTCTCTGACATAAGAGCAGCTTTCCCACAGCACTGGAGTTACTGGAATTACTCAGCAGTACAGTTGTCTGACAATGTGATAGTTAAAAGTTTGATATGAAGAGGTTGAGGCCACAGCATAATTAAACATTTTGTTACTAGGATATATCTTTCAATAGAAAATAGTTATTGACTTGGAATACTTTTACAGATTTACACTGTATTCACATAAGTGGTTTTATTTCTACCATTTTCCAGGTGGTATCCAGTAAGAGTGAAACGCTTACCAAATGTTGCATATTATTAGGTAAGAACTCCTTACCACTATAACCCCAGCATTCTAAGTCATGAGCCAGGTGGAAAAATCTATCAGAATTCTGCAAATTCATTACAGTTTTCATCCAGATAAATTCTTAGATATTGTGAAAATAAATGCCCTTATTTTTTCTTATTTATGTTTTTGTGTTTGCCACTAGTATATTAAAATATCTAATCATAAATACAGATGTTCAATGTACATAAGTACATTTATGCACATGAATACATTTCACTCACCATAATTAATATTATTTCCCATAGATTAACTCTTATTTTGAGAAAACTGAGGTTTACTATTCGACTTTCCTTTCATTTCCAAATGTTGAACATAGAATATAGAAACTGTGACTACTTTGGTGGTAGATAGTTCCAGGATCAATGTGTCTAAGGTCTATTGTTTTCAAAGTGTATATGTTCCAATTTGGAATTCTTCCTTATATTTTTCCATTTTTCTTACATTTTACATTCTTATGATTCTTTTTCATCTACCTCAATTTTGAAAGATTGTTTGTTAGTACTATCTCTTGATTTCAAGTCTCAATACAGATATTTGTTATCTTTCTGTTATCCATTCATCTCCCATCATACTCCAATCAGGAAAGTGATGAAAAATGAGAAACATAAATATATTAGCATCAAGTGTCAGACATTTTCCTGGACAAAATTCTTCAATATTGTGGTTTTCCCTCAGTGAAATCTTTTCCTGAATATGATTGAGGGAACATAGTTGTATTCCTTATATCTGATAATTTTATATAAATGTGGTATTATCAACTTATTTCAGGTTCTTTCCCCACTTTTTACATTATTTTACTTGGATATTAGACTGTAATCTAGTTAGAACATCTCCTCCCCCTTTTTCCTCCCTCCATTCCCTCACACATGGATAGTTTTGCTCTCTTTATATTTTATGCACTATTTTTGAAACACACCTTGACAAAACAAGAATATGTGTGATATTGTGTATGGCAAAAAGCTCTTGTATCCTAACTATAACATCTTTTTAAACAAAAGATAGGAAGAGATCAACTGACTGGTTAGCTCCGTTGATTTAAAAATGATGCCAATAAAACCAGTCTGAAATTGATGCTATGAGCTCATTTATCTAATCTTCAAAAAAACTTATCAAAAAAACTTATTTTCAAATTTAAAAGAAGTACTTCCCATAATAGTTCTTGTCAAATTTTCTTTAAATTAATTACCATTAATAAGATATCATTTGATCTTTCTAACATAACTTTGCTGGTTAGAAAAATGGTCCCCTTGGGCTCATAAGTAGTTGTACTATTAAGAGGACGTATGGCCTTGCTGAAGCAAGTGTGACTATGTTTGAGGAAATATGTTCAAATCGCAGAAGCTCAAGACAATCCTACAGCCTGTCTCTGCCTTATACCTGTCAATACAAATGTAGAAATCTCAACCACTTCTCCAGTAATAATGTCTCAAGCCTGCCATCATGCTTCCTGCCATAAAATTAATGGACTAATAATGCTCTGTAAAATCAGCACAAGTTAATTTTTATGAGAGTTGCCATGCTCATGATGTTTCTTCACAGCAATAGAAACCCTAAATAAAACATCATATTATTTTATCTTTATTACCCTACATTGTACTTTTTGCCTATTAGGTTTTAATTGATAATTGGAATGTTATTGTTAACACACTAAAGGTAGAAAATAGATACAGAAATTCTGTTAATTTAAGGTCAGATAAGACATGTGAAAATAGTTACTTCTACACATTTGCTTTAGTAAATGAGACACATTAAATGGAGACAACCACTAGACATGTTTAAGGAGTATTGCTACACTAGATGCAGATGAAAAGTCCCCAGAATTCTTTAGATTCTCTTATTTTGATTTCATTAGATTGTTTGGGCAACAGGAGATGTAGCATTCTTTACTTCATTCTCAGTAATTAACCTTTGGATTTATAACTTGAAAATATAGACATATTATAACTTGTCTGGAAGGCTACCAATCATGTATACATAGTTAAAGCAGAATTATCTATGTCCCCAATTCTTCATGGACTAAAAAAAAAAACAAAGTTCTTCAAAAGATTATCATCACCTCTAAAACAACTATATGACATTAAAAGTTGTTGATTTAGATGAATCCCCAATTAAAAGTCATTGAAGACCAGGTAGTTGCTTTATCAAAGGTTATAAAAATATACCTTCAAATTCCAGTATCTTCTTGCAAATTCAACCTTTCCAGAAATGGTAACATTTTAACAAATAATACCACCATCTAAACTTTTTCTCTTAAATAGGATTTTTAATGAATTCATCCTTTCTGACATTTGCATGTATCATTAAATGCCACAAGATAACAGAGTTTTAATCATTCCAAATAGCTTTTTAATTACAGTTCTAATTACGTTTTGCAGAAGGTTAAGCTTCACAAACAGGAATAAAACTGTTTGCTTGCACTTTGTTGGAAGAGTGATGTTTTGCTCTCAATTTAAGCAGTAAATTTATTTGGTCAGTTTTAGCTGACATTATCAGTATTAGATAAGTTTATTTTTAAGTGAATTTGAAGTTATGCAGCAGAGATAAATTTCTGTCATCTTAATTAATTACAAAAAAGAATAGGAGATGCTCTTTATAAGAAATTACAGATTAGTGGGTACTCATACCAGCAAGGAACATAACACCAGAAAAGCACAGGAATGACAAACCCAGAAAATATAAAGCTAGAGTTTGTGTTGCCTGTGGAGAAATGGACTGATGTAAAGAGCTTCATATTAAAAGAAAAAAGAAAGAGAGAAATATATATCAATTGCATACTGTGGGATAAAAATGTACCAATTTCCAATTCTCTTGCACAGTCCAGGACACTACAAACTACAGTATCAACCTGCCAGAAAAGATGTGACTACTGCAATGAAGGTTAAAGATATTACCAAATAGTCCCCAATTAATTATGATGGCTGATCTGAAATAGGGAATTTATGCCTTGTTTATTTACAAAATTTACTAAAACCTCACATGAAAGAAACTGTAGTTGATTAGGCTTCTGACTTGTTGACATAGCTCAGAATATACAGAGCTTTAATGAGAAATCTTTGATTGTTCAGCTAAGTTGATACAGTGCCAAGCTTCTGTATTCTATCTATCTATCTATCTATCTATCTATCTATCTATCTATCTATCTATCTATCTATGTTTTCAGTAATGTGTATGTGTGTGTGTGTGTCTGTGGGATTATGTATCAATGAGAACAAATATCCAAGAACTTCAGAGTAGGGGTTGTTATCCTCTGGAGCTCAAGGAACAGGTTATTGTGAGCTTCCAGGCATGAAGGCTGGGAACCAAATTCAGGAAAAGTAAGTGCTCTTAATTGCTGAGTTATCTCTCTAGCCCCACTAATACCTATATTTATACCCATTGAGATATACTACTCTCTGTCTTACATGGAGAAATTCTTTTCACAATAACAATTGAGAGATGCATAGGTAAATAATGTTGTCATGACACTGAAGGTAAATTAAAGAATTGTGCTCAGTTCCAATTAGGACATTCCTCTCATCTCTGAGACCATGGGAACTATGAGTTAGAATGGATTGGAAGAATATTAGAAACTGGTGATAGAGGAAAAAGCAGTTAAATTCTATCTCGTAGGCATGGCACAAGCAGTATAATTAAGGGAATTAGTAGGGGAAAACGCTAACATGGATAGTCAAAGTCTGGGCTCATCAATCGTTAAAACATTTATCAGGGAGGAGCCTGAGGAGCCAGTGTTGCCCTGCTTTACTCCGGTGAATTCATGGGTTATGGCAGAGGGGCATTAAGTTATATTTACTTGTCAACCAATAATGATTCACCATGCTCCAATGAATAGTGCAAACGTCTGGTCACACACACATCCCTGGCTAAACTCAGTGGGTTATGAAATGAAACAGAAAATGGTAAATGTGAGAAAGGAATTTGGGGTAGTGAATAAAAGTTGGAGCAGAATAAGAGAAGAAAACGGTGACAATAAGGAGACACTAAGGAGACAATAAAGTGACAAGTGTATAAAATTCTTGAAGAAAAAAATTAGTAAAATATAAAAGAAGGTTTATTTTTTGGAAATGAGATCTGGGTGAGAATGTTCATTTATTTAAAAAAGTCAAATGATTACTTTTGGGATACTTAATAATTTTTATATTTTCCAGAGTTCTCAGTACCCATGAGTGTTGACACACGGAGAGCACAGGTAAGAACACCACTTCTACTCAAATACCTGTTCCAATAGGAACTCTCCCGAAGCCCTCAGGACACAGGAACCAAGGAGAAGTCCGGGACAGGATCTTTTCAGTTTCCTTCAGGACAGGAGCTGACCCTGTGTCACAGCTCTCTGTACACAGATCTCACTAGGATAGAGCTGGTTTCCCAGGAGAGTTGACAAACCTGAGAGCACAGGTAAGACTGCCACTTTTGCTCAGAGGGAGCTGCCTGGAGCCTTCAGGACATAAGAACTGAGGAACAGTCTGGGACAGCTTCCTTTTGGTTTCTGTCTGCACCAGGAGCTGACCGTGTGTCACAGCTATCTGGACTAAAATCCTTCCTGGAGAGAGCTGATCTCCCAGGAGTGCTGACATAAAGGCTTACAGGAGGCTCAAGACACTAGCTGAGACAGCAAGACCAGCTGACACCAGAAATAACCAGATGATGAGAAGCAACTGCAAGAATGCAAGCAACAGAAAACAAGGCCACTTGGCATCACCAGAACCTACCTCTCCCATCACAACACACTGGAAAAGAAAGGTTCTGCTTTATAGTCACATCTCATGATGATGTTAGAGGACTTTAAGAAGGACATAAATAACTCCTTCTTGCCAGAAGCACACATCCCAATTCCATGGCAGCCCAGTTTCTCTGCTGCCACACACTCTCCCAACTCAAATCACTACAAGAAAGAACACACAATCCAATAACCTCTGGTCCAATAAATAATATGTAATTGTCCACCTAAGCATACAAAGCCCTGTACACATCCATCCCTTAAAAACATTCATAAAAACTTGTAAATACACAGAGTAGAATCTTTATATCAGCGACGGCTTTCCTATAATTTCTTCAGGTTGTACATGGGTGTTGAGATATCCTTGGGGTGGGGATAGGAAGAATGAAGCAAACACTGTAGCCAGATATGTCCTGACTGGACCTAGGTGAAAGTGCTTGAGACCAGGAATCCACCTAGGCACATTCTGCAAAATACAACTCTTAAGACAAAAGTTTAGAATTGAGATATCTTTTTATTTGATTCTCTTGAATCTAGTTTTTCAGGTGATCCCCCTCTCTCAAATCTGATCAGTAGGTCTCTGTGAGGTTTTCAGAGCCTAACCACACTTTTTAAAAACACAAAGACAAAATCTTTCTCCCAAAATACTGTGTTCCTGAGTCTGTAACTAGGAAAGCTTGTATCTTGTACTCTCTCCCAGAGTAATAATATAACCATAAAACTTAAAGTCAAACCCTTTATGAAGATTAAACAACTTTAAAAAAAGAAGTAAGCTAAATAATCATGTTAAACAATGAGCCTTATAGGATTTTATAGTCTGTACTATTAGGAAATTAATCCAAAATTCCTGTGGAGCCCATGTTAAGAGAATCTGAGCTTCCTGTTGTGGTAAATATCATAACCACAAACTCTTGCTAGCTGGTATCGATGAGCCATGTGGCCTTATTGAGGTAATTCATAAAACAAACTAAATACCGTCTATCTTTTCTAATATCAATAGGCAACTTATCAAACCAGGACTTTAGCACAAAATATATCCATGTGTTCAGCTCTCTACCCGGAGCCACAGCTTTGCATTTAACCTTAACTTTTTAACTTGTAAACATCACAATACTCTACTGTGAGTTAGTGACTAGTTTCTCCCTATCTAAGTTACGAACCATGGATGAAAATCCCCACATGATTCGGGTAATCTCTGTACTCTCTTCTTTTTAAAAAACAAATTTAAATCACCTTTTAATAATACCTATAGTTAAGAAGTAGCTTTTCTAACTAAAATTTCAACCTAAAATTCCTGTGGAGCCCACTTCAGAAGGAATATGAGTATCCTGAAAGAGTTTCTGAACAAATTTCTTTAAAAAGAAATCTTTAACTCTCTGAGCTGCCATTACTTAGCACACAGTAGGGGACCTACTAGGCCTTTTCTTTGTTTAAGGTTCCTGCCCTTGGGCCATACGTGATTCAACATGGTGCTGGTACCATCTTACTTAGAAAATAAAACTTTCTCTCAATTCTTAGGATTGCTAGAGGATTCCTACCCATTGGTTGGTTTACCATCTGTTGCTGTAAAATTATAAAAAGGCTGTCTTTTACCACCTCTAGATCTAGCACTGCAGTGCCCCAATATATCTGCTAGATATCTTGACAGAAAGACATCTCAACTCTTTGTGGCCCAGTGTCTCTACTGCAACACACTCTCTCACCCTCAATTCTCCACAAGAAAGAACACACAATCTAATACCTCTGATCCAATAGATAATATATAATTGCCAACCTAAACATACAAAGCCCTGTACACATCCATCCCTTAAGAACAGTCATAACAACCTGTAAATACACAGAGCCGAATCTTTACATCAGCCTCTATATTCTCTCATGGTGGCTTCTCCCTTCTCCTCTAGTCTCCTCTCTCCTTCCATTCCAGTTTCCTCCTCTTCCCTCAACCTTTTCTCCAACCCATCCTTCCTTCTCATCCACTGACCTTGTTCTATCCAAATGAACAAAATCTTAAATGAAAAGGGAGACGTAACAACAGAAACTGAGTAAATTAAAATAAAAGTCATCAGATCCCACAACAAAAGCCTATACTTAACAAAACTGGAAAATTTGGCAGAAATTGACAATTTTCTATGCAGATACCAGATACTATAGTTAAATCAAAATCAGATAAACCATCTAATTGGTCCCACAATGCCTAAAGAAAAAGAAGCAGTCATTAAAAGTCTCCCAAATAAAAAAGCTCAGGCCCAGATAGGTTTAGTATAGAATTCTATCAGACCTTCATAGAAGTCCTAATACCAAAACTCTTCAAATATTCCACAAAATAGAAACAGAATGAACACTAACCAATTTCTTCTATGAAGTCATAATGATGCCTATATATAAACCACACAAAGACCTTAAAAAAGCAAACTTCTGACTAATTTTCCTTATGAATATCGATTGAAAAACACTCAATAAAATTCTAACAAACTAAATCCAAGGATACATTAAAACAATTGCCCATCATGAACAAGTAGGCTTCATCCCAGGGATACAGGGGTGGTTCAATATATGGAAATCCATCAAGGTAATCCATTATATTACAAACTCAAAGGGAAAAAAACACATGATCATCATATTAAATGCTGAGAAAGCATTTTGACAAAATTCAACACACTTTCATTCTAAAAATCTTTGGAAGATCAGGAAGTCAAGGCCAATACCTAAACATAGTAAAGTAATATACAGCAAAAGAGTTTCCACAATCAAACTAAATCGAGAGAAACTTGAAGCAATTCCACAAATATCAGGGACTAGATAAGGTTGTTCATTATTATCTCCCTACCTATTGAATATAGTATTTTAAGTCCTAGCCAGAGCATTCAGACAAAAAGGAAGTCAAATGGACAAAAATTGGAAAGGAAGAAGTCAAAATATGACTATTTGCAGACAATATGATAGTATAATTAAGTGATGTCAAAAATTGTACCAGAGAACCCCCACAGCTGATAAACAACTTCAGCATAACTGCTGGATATAAAATTAAATCAAACAAAACAGTAGCCTTCCTCTATTCAAAGAATAAACAGGCCGAGAAAGAAATTAGGAAAATGGCACACTTTACAATAGTTACAAATAATATAAAATACCTTGGTGTGAATCTTACCAGGCTAGTGAAAAATCTGTATGACCAGAACTTCAAGTCTCTGAAGAAAGAAACTGAAGATCTCCAAAGATGGAAAGATCTCCATGCTCACAGATTGGTATGGTTAATATAGTAAAAATGGCCATCTTGCCAAAAGCAATCTACACATTCAATGCAATTCCAACTCAATTCTTCACAGAGTTAGAAAGAGCAATTTGCAAATCATTTGGAATAACAAAAACCCAGGATAGCAGAAAACTATTCTCAACCATAAAAGAACTACTGAGCGAATCAACATCCCTGATCTCAAGCTATTTTCCAGAGCAATCATGGTAAAAACTGCATGATATTGGTAGAAAGACAGACAGGTAGATTAATGGAATAGAATTGAAGACCAAGAAATAAATCCACACACCTATGGTCACTTGATCTTTGAAAAAGAAGCTATAACTATCCAATGTAAAAGAAACAGCATTTTCGGGGTTGGGGATTTAGCTCAGGGGTAGAGAACTTGCCTAGCAAGCGCAAGGCTCTGGGTTCGCTCCCCAGCTCCGAAAAAAAGAAAAAAAGAAAGAAACAGCATTTTCAACAAATTGTGTTGGATCAATGGGAAATGAGCATGAAGATGAATGAAAATTGACTCATTCTTATATCCTTGTACAAAGTTCGAGTCCAAGTGGATCAGGGACATCCACACAAATCAGATACACTGAAACTAATGGAAGAGAAAGTGGGGAAGAACCTGGAACACATAGCTACAGGGAAATTTTCCTGAACAAAACTCCAATGGCTTATATTCTCGGATCAAGTATCGATAAATGGGACTTCATAAAATTGCAAAACTTCTGTAAAGCAAAGGGTACTGTCAATAGGAAAAAAAGGCAGCCAACAGATTGGGAAAAGGTCTTTACCAATTTTACATATGATTTCAGATTAATATCTAATATATACAATAAACTGAAGAAGTTAGACTCCAGGTAATCAAATAATCCTATTAAAAATTGGTGTACAGATCTAAACAAAGAATTGTCAACTGAGGAATATGGAATGCATAAGATGCATCTAAAGAAATGTTTACCATCCTTAGTCACCAAGGAAATGCAAATCAAAAGAACCCTGAGATTCCACCTCATACCAGTCAGAATTACTAAGTTAAAACCTCTGGTGACAGTAGATGCTGGCGAGGATGTGGAGAAAGAGGAACACTCCTCCATTATTGGTAGGATTGCAAACTGGTACAACCACTCTGGCAATCAGTCTGGTGGTTCCTCAGAAAATTGGACATAGTATTGACTGAGGACCCAGCTATACCACTCCTGGTCGTACACCCAAAAGGTGCTCCAACGTATAACAAGGACACGTGCTCCACTATGTTCATAGCAGCTTTATTTATAATAGTCAGAAGCTGGAAAGAACCCAAATGTCCTTCAACAGAGGAATGGATACAGAAAATGTGGTACATCTACACAATGGATTACCACTCAGCTATCAAAAACAATGATTACATGAAATTCTTAGGCAAATGGATGGAATTAGCAAATATCATCCTCAGTGAGGAAACCCTGTCACAAAAGTACACACGTTGTATGCACTTACTATAAGTTAATATTAGCCCAAAAACTTGGAATGCCTAAGAAAAAATTCACAGATCATATGAAGCTCAAGAAGAAGGAAGACCAAAATGTTGATGCTTTATTCCTTCTGAGAAGGGGGAACAAAATACTCATGGGAGGAGATACAGGGGCAAAGAGTGGAGCAGGAACTGAAGAAAATGTCATTCAGAGACAGACCCCCAGGGATTCATCTCATATACAGCCACCAAACTTAGTCACTACTGCTGATTCCAATAAGGGCTTGCTGCCTGGAGCCAGAGTTTCAGAGCTGACTGGGTTTCCCCTAAGATGTACTGTTTCAGCCCCACTGATACAGATGAGGATGTTAACCATTGTACTGAACTAGGGAACCCCAGTGGAGGAGTTAGAGAAAAGACTGAAGGAGCTAAAGGGGTTTGCAACACCATAGGAAGAACAACAATATCAACCACCCAGACTTCGCCAGAGCTCCCAGGGCCTAGACCACCAAGCAATGTGTACACATGGAAGGACCCATGGCTCCAGCCACATATGTAACTGGATGGCATTGTCCAGTGTCAATAGGAGGAAAAGCCCTTAGTCCTGTTAAGGCTTGTTTCCCCAATGTAGGGGAATGCCAGGGCATTAAGGTTGGAGTGGGTAGATGTGAGTGGGAACAACCTCATAGAAGCAGGGGACGGGGAAAGGGGATAACATTTAAATTGTAAATACATAAAATATCCAAGAAAAATACAATAAAAAATAAAAGTAAAAAATAAAAGATGAAAGGGGAGCAGAGATTAGTTTAGTGACTGACGTGGAAAACACCCAGTGCCCCCAAAGTTGAGCTGTTAATTAACACAGTTTTATTACCCTCTCCTTACAGTTCCTGTAACTAGACACCAGTATTCCATGTAACAGTTTTCAAAGTTTATGAATACTTCCAGTCATGGTCTTGTTTTTAATTTGCATTTAATCAGCCTTTACTGAATGTTGGACAAGACATGTAAAGAACACAGGTAGTTTACTGTCTTCATAAACCAAATATTTGAGAATGTGCTCTAAAGGATCATAATGAAAATAGCACTGCAATGATCCATTTTATAAATGATTAAATCACAAATTCCAAAACTGTGGGCGAATATATCAGATATAATATGGGTATTTGACAAATATGTATCAATATATTAAGTTTGATTGACTGAGTATAACATTTTACCTATCACAACAGGATATAAGGGAATGAGACCTTTGAGTTAATTGAGAGATATTTGAATATCTGGTAATAATAAATGAATTTAAATCGAGATAGACATGTGAGCACATTAATTTATAACCCAGAAAGTAAAAATTAAAAAGAGCATCATTGATAGCATACCCATATTTTCAATATATATATATAAGCAAGTGTTTTATACAGAGGAAGGGCAGCCAAATTCTTTACCTTTCTGGGTCTTTCAGCGTCATTTTAATAAAAATATTACCTTTAGTTTAAATCATTTGGGGAGTGATACTAAACCACTGAACTCTGTTCTTAAATCAGACAATAACAAATTATCCAGTTTTGGTGTTTTCTTCTTTTTCACATATTTTGCCAGTGCTCTTTTTTTACCTAATTTTATTTGGACTACTTCATCTTAAATTTTTAAAATAAAATTTCAAACCATCAAAACCTATTTTTACATATATATGCATATATATGATACATATATGAATAGATGACAAAGATATAGCTCTCTGAATGAAAAAAAAATCTGACTTTGAATCCAGATATGAATGATGGAATTTATAATTTGTATGAAACATAAGAGTTGAATATAAAATGTAATTTTAAAGATATTCCTTAGAATATATTTGGAAATCATCCAATACTCTTGTATTTTCAAAGTGCATGAATCTTCAAGCATGAGAATCTATAAGCTTTATAGCTTATGTGGAGATATGTTGCTTAAGAGATGACTGAAACTAAATCTGTTTATACAATAGTCTAAATGTATTCATTGAAAAATTTGAGAATAGGTAATAACATCCTAGAACTACTTTAGGGATAATTTGTTTTGGATTTGTAGATTCTCCCTTTCCTAGGCACGAGTCTCATGTTCTTTATCTTCAGATGTGTGTGTGAAAATCAAAACTAGAACAGAGACATCCATAGCTTCCTACTTTGGGTGGATGTTTCAGTTTGTACATATTTACCTTATATTTAGGCTTCCTATTATCATTGTTAGTCAACATTTAGGAATTTATGGGAACAAAAGAAGGAAAAGAGGGAGGGAATGAACTTAATATGAAGAAATGTATTATATTCAGGGCTCATAGTTTTGATCTCAAATCAATTGATAACTATTTCTCATTTTATGTATACATACCATTCTTTGACTGCTTCATTGGTGTTATGCTTCTTCTCTGAGAGTTTGGCATGATCCTTTATTTATTAGTAAATAATTTTGAATTTTGAACACTAACATACAAAATGAAGGGAACTCACTCTCTTAAAAAGTGTAGTATAGTGAGAGAGAGACCCAACCGCCTGGTCAGGTGGGCACTCCTGAGACTGCAGATCGGAAGAGACCACCAACACTGCTCACCCCTGCCCACATCCCTGGCCCAAGAGGAAACTGTATAAGGCCTCTGGGCTCCCGTGGGGGAGGGCCCAGGAGTGGCAGGACCCCTGCCAGAGACACTGCCGGACCCTGAAGGAAACAGACCGGATAAACAGTTCTCTGCACCCAAATCCCGTGGGAGGGAGAGCTAAACCTTCAGAGAGGCAGACAAGCCTGGGAAACCAGAAGAGACTGCTCTCTGCACACACATCTCGGATGCCAGAGGAAAAAGCCAAAGACCATCTGGAACCCTGGTGCACTGAAGCTCCCAGAAGGGGCGGCACAGGTCTTCCTGGTTGCTGCCCCTGCAGAGAGCCCGTGGGCAGCACCCCACGAGCGAACTTGAGCCTCGGGACCACAGGTAAGACCAACTTTTCTGCTGCAAGAAAGCTGCCTGGTGAACTCAAGACACAGGCCCACAGGAACAGCTGAAGACCTGTAGAGAGGAAAAACTACACGCCCGAAAGCAGAACACTCTGTTCCCATAACTGGCTGAAAGAAAACAGGAAAAAAGGTCTACAGCACTCCTGACACACAGGCTTATAGGACAGTCTTGCCACTGTCAGAAATAGCAGAACAAAGTAACACTAGAGATAATCTGATGGCAAGAGGCAAGCGCAGGAACCCAAGCAACAGAAACCAAGACTACTTGGCATCATCGGAGCCCAATTCTCCCACCAAAACAAACATGGAATATCCAAACACACCAGAAAAGCAAGATCTAGTTTCAAAATCATATTTGATCATGATGCTGGAAGACTTCAAGAAAGATATGAAGAACTCCCTTAAGGAAACACAGGAAAACATTAATAAACAAGTAGAAGCCTACAGAGAGGAATCGCAAAAATCCCTGAAAGAATTCCAGGAAAACACAATCAAACAGTTGAAGGAATTAAAAATGGAAATAGAAGCAATCAAGAAAGAACACATGGAAACAACCCTGGATATCGAAAACCAAAAGAAGAGACAAGGAGCTGTAGATACAAGCTTCACCAACAGAATACAAGAGATGGAAGAGAGAGTATCAGGAGCAGAAGATTCCATAGAAAGCATTGACTCAACTGTCAAAGATAATGTAAAGCAGAAAAAGCTACTGGTCCAAAACATACAGGAAATCCAGGACTCAATGAGAAGATCAAACCTAAGGATAATAGGTATAGAAGAGAGGGAAGACTCCCAGCTCAAAGGACCAGTAAATATCTTCAACGAAATCATAGAAGAAAACTTCCCTAATCTAAAAAAAGAGATACCCATAGGCATACAAGAAGCCTACAGAACTCCAAATAGATTGGACCAGAAAAGAAACATCTCCCGTCACATAATAGTCAAAACACCAAATGCACAAAATAAAGAAAGAATATTAAAAGCAGTAAGGGAAAAAGGTCAAGTAACATATAAAGGCAGACCTATCAGAATCATACCAGACTTCTCGCCAGAAACTATGAAGGCCAGAAGATCCTGGACTGATGTCATACAGACCCTAAGAGGACACAAATGCCAGCCCAGGTTACTGTATCCTGCAAAACTCTCAATTAACATAGATGGAGAAACCAAGATATTCCATGACAAAACCAAATTTACACAATATCTCTCTACAAATCCAGCACTACAAAGGATAATAAATGGTAAAGCCCAACATAAGGAGGCAAGCTATAACCTAGAAGAAGCAAGAAACTAATCGTCTGGGCAACAAAACAAAGAGAATGAAAGCACACAAACATAACCTCACATCCAAATATGAATATAACGGGAAGCAATAATCACTATTCCTTAATATATCTCAACATCAATGGCCTCAATTCCCCAATAAAAAGACATAGATTAACAAACTGGATACGCAACAAGGACCCTGCATTCTGCTGCCTACAGGAAACACACCTCAGAGACAAAGACAGACATTACCTCAGAGTGAAAGTCTGGAAAACAATTTTCCAAGCAAATGGTCAGAAGAAGCAAGCTGGAGTAGCCATTCTAATATCAAATAAAATCAATTTTCAATTAAAAGTCATCAAAAAAGATAAGGAAGGACACTTCATATTCATCAAAGGAAAAATTCACCAAGATGAACTCTCAATCCTAAATATCTATGCCCCAAATACAAGGGCACCTACATACATAAAAGAAACCTTACTAAAGCTCAAAACACACATTGCACCTCACACAATAATAGTGGGAGATTTCAACACCCCACTCTCATCAATGGACAGATCATGGAAACAGAAACTGAACAGAGATGTAGACAGACTAAGAGAAGTCATGAGCCAAATGGACTTAACGGATATTTATAGAACATTCTATCCTAAAGCAAAAGGATATACCTTCTTCTCAGCTCCTCATGGTACTTTCTCCAAAATTGACCATATAATTGGTCAAAAAACGGGCCTCAACAGGTACAGAAAGATAGAAATAATCCCATGCGTGCTATCGGACCACCACGGCCTAAAACTGGTCTTCAATAACAATCAAGGAAGAATGCCCACATATACTTGGAAATTGAACAATGCTCTACTCAATGATAACCTGGTCAAGGAAGAAATAAAGAAAGAAATTAAAAACTTTTTAGAATTTAATGAAAATGAAGGTACAACATACCCACACTTATGGGACACAATGAAAGCTGTGCTAAGAGGAAAACTCATAGCGCTGAGTGCCTGCAGAAAGAAACAGGAAAGAGCATATGTCAGCAGCTTGACAGCACACCTAAAAGCTCTAGAACAAAAAGAAGCACATACACCCAGGAGTAGTAGAAGGCAGGAAATAATCAAACTCAGAGCGGAAATCAACCAAGTAGAAACAAAAAGGACCATAGAAAGAATCAACAGAACCAAAAGTTGGCTCTTTAGAAAATCAACAAGATAGATAAACCCTTAGCCAGACTAACGAGAGGACACAGAGAGTGCGTCCAAATTAACAAAATCAGAAATGAAAAGGGAGACATAACAACAGATTCAGAGGAAATTCAAAAAATCATCAGATCTTACTATAAAAACCTATATTCAACAAAACGTGAAAATCTTCAGGAAATGGATAATTTCCTATACAGATATCAGGTACCGAAGTTAAATCAGGAACAGATAAACCAGTTAAACAACCCCATAACTCCTAAGGAAATAGAAACAGTCATTAAAGGTCTCCCAACCAAAAAGAGCCCAGGTCCAGACGGGTTTAGTGCAGAATTCTACCAAACCTTCATAGAAGACCTCATACCAATATTATCCAAACTATTCCACAAAATTGAAACAGATGGATCACTACCGAATACCTTCTATGAAGCCACAATTACTCTTATACCTAAACCACACAAAGACACAACAAAGAAAGAGAACTTCAGACCCATTTCCCTTATGAATATCGATGCAAAAATACTCAACAAAATTCTGGCAAACCGAATCCAAGAGCACATCAAAACAATCATCCACCATGACCAAGTAGGCTTCATCCCAGGCATGCAGGGATGGTTTAATATACGGAAAACCATCAACGTGATCCATTATATAAACAAACTGAAAGAACAAAACCACATGATCATTTCATTAGACGCTGAGAAAGCATTTGACAAAATTCAACACCCCTTCATGATAAAAGTCCTGGAGAGAATAGGAATTCAAGGCCCATACCTGAACATAGTAAAAGCCATATACAGCAAACCAGTTGCTAACATTAAACTAAATGGAGAGAAACTCGAAGCAATCCCACTAAAATCAGGGACTAGACAAGGCTGCCCACTCTCTCCCTACTTATTCAATATAGTTCTTGAAGTTCTAGCCAGAGCAATCAGACAACAAAAGGAGGTCAAGGGGATACAGATTGGAAAAGAAGAAGTCAAAATATCACTGTTTGCAGATGATATGATAGTGTATTTAAGTAATCCCAAAAGTTCCACCAGAGAACTACTAAAGCTGATAGACAACTTCAGCAAAGTGGCTGGGTATAAAATTAACTCAAATAAATCAGTAGCCTTCCTCTACACAAAAGAGAAACAAGCCGAGAAAGAAATTAGGGAAACGACACCCTTCATAATAGACCCAAATAATATAAAGTACCTCGGTGTGACTTTAACCAAGCAAGTAAAAGATCTGTACAATAAGAACTACAAGACACTGAAGAAGGAAATTGAAGAAGACCTCAGAAGATGGAAAGATCTCCCATGCTCATAGATTGGCAGGATTAATATAGTAAAAATGGCCATTTGACCAAAAGCAATCTACAGATTCAATGCAATTCCCATCAAAATACCAATCCAATTCTTCAAAGAGTTAGACAGAACAATTTGCAAATTCAACTGGAATAACAAAAAACCCAGGATAGCTAAAGCTATCCTCAACAATAAAAGGACTTCAGGGGGAATCACTATCCCTGAACTCAAGCAGTATTACAGAGCAATAGTGATAAAAACTGCATGGTATTGGTACAGAGACAGACAGATAGACCAATGGAATAGAATTGAAGACCCAGAAATGAACCCACACACCTATGGTCACTTGATTTTTGACAAAGGAGCCAAAACCATCCAACGGAAAAAAGATAGCATTTTCAGCAAATGGTGCTGGTTCAACTGGAGGGCAACATGTAGAAGAATGCAGATCGATCCATGCTTATCACCCTGTACAAAGCTTAAGTCCAAGTGGATCAAGGACCTCCACATCAAACCAGACACACTCAAACTAAGAGAAGAAAAACTAGGGAAGCATCTGGAACACATGGGCACTGGAAAAAATTTCCTGAACAAAACACCAATGACTTATGCTCTAAGATCAAGAATCGACAAATGGGATCTCATAAAACTGCAAAGCTTCTGTAAGGCAAAGGACACGGTGGTTAGGACAAAACGGCAACCAACAGATTGGGAAAAGATCTTTACCAATCCTACAACAGATAGAGGCCTTATATCCAAAATATACAAAGAACTCAAGAAGTTAGACCGCAGGGAAACAAATAACCCTATTAAAAAATGGGGTTCAGAGCTAAACAAAGAATTCACAGCTGAGGAATGCCGAATGGCTGAGAAACACCTAAAGAAATGTTCAACATCTTTAGTCATAAGGGAAATGCAAATCAAAACAACCCTGAGATTTCACCTCACACCAGTGGGAATGGCTAAGATCAAAAACTCAGGGGACAACAGATGCTGGCGAGGATGTGGAGGAAGAGGAACACTCCTCCATTGTTGGTGGGATTGCAAACTGGTACAACCATTCTGGAAATCAGTCTGGAGAATCCTCAGAAAATTGGACATTGAACTGCCTGAGGATCCAGCTATACCTCTCTTGGGCATATACCCAAAAGATGCCCCAACATATAAAAAAGATACGTGCTCCACTATGTTCATTGCAGCCTTATTTATAATAGCCAGAAGCTGGAATGTACCCAGATGCCCTTCAACAGAGGAATGGATACAGAAAATGTGGTACATCTACACAATGGAATATTACTCAGCTATCAAAAACAACGACTTTATGAAATTCGTAGGCAAATGGTTGGAACTGGAAAACATCATCCTGAGTGAGGTAACCCAATCACAGAAAGACATACATGGTATGCACTCATTGATAAGTGGCTATTAGCCCAAATGCTTGAATTACCCTAGATGCCTAGAGCAAATGAAACTCAAGACGGATGATCAAAATGTGAATGCTTCACTCCTTCTTTAAAAGGGGAACAAGAATACCCTTGGCAGGGAAGAGAGAGGCAAAGATTAAAACAGAGACTGAGGGAACACCCATTCATAGTCTGCCCCACATGTGGCCCATACATATATAGCCACCCAATTAGACAAGATGGATGAAGCCAAGAAGTGCAGACCGACAGGAGCCGGATGTAGATCGCTCCTAAGAGACACAGCCAGAATACAGCAAATACAGAGCCGAATGCCAGCAGCAAACCACTGAACTGAGAATAGGACCCCCGTTGAAGGAATCAGAGAAAGAACTGGAAGAGCTTGAAGGGGCTCGAGACTCCATATGTACAACAATGCCAAGCAACCAGAGCTTCCAGGGACTAAGCCCCTACCCAAAGACTATACATGGACTGACCCTGGACTCTGACCTCATAGGTAGCAATGAATATCCTAGTAAGAGCACCAGTGGAAGGGGAAGCCCTGGGTCCTGCTAAGACTGAACCCCCAGTGAACTAGACTGGTGGGGGGAGTGCGGGGGGAGGGTTGGGAGGGGAACACCCATAAGGAAGGGGAGGGGGGAGGGGGATGTTTGCCCGGATACCAGGAAAGGGAATAACACTTGAAATGTATATAAGAAATACTCAAGTTAATAAATAAAAAATATCGAAAAAAAGTGTAGTATATATAACACAATTGCAAAAAAAAATCATTCCTTTCTTATAGATCTTCATAAAGCAGATATATGCATATGACCTTGTTCCACCATTGATCAATTAGTGTTGATAAAGTTACAACCAAGGAAGTTTAATGATTAGCATGCATTCTAACAGAGATTAGTAAAAAGATAGTATTCCAAAGTCATTGAAAAATGTAGTAATATTTGGTCTCTTGTTGATATACCTGAAGTTTCAAAAGAACAATTCTATAGGAAAATTATGTAGTCTTCCTACAAATACAAGAAACAATGGTTTCTGGAAGGAGATTAAACAAGTTAGCATTCTAGTGTGGAAAACGAAGGGGTTCACAAACCTTAGCACCTAATCATGGAGCTACAAGCAGCTAATGGCTCCTAAAGGTTCAAATGTCAGTTTTCTCTCATGCTGGGGATGACTCCACATCCAGAAATATATTGTGAGCACAAATTGAAGTCACTGGATTATTAAACTTAAATATTCCATCAAATGATAGGATATTAGACACAGAACTATAAGGATTTAAAAAGAGTTGTCAATGAATAAAAGCAATAAATCTTATGAAAAATTTAAACACTAATACAAATATTTAAATGATGTATGAAAATGACACAGATATTATATTGCTGTTATTTATTGTTTTGTGATTTGGTAAACAGAGATAACGTGATAAATTAGTTTATCTCTTGTTAAAAGAAAAGTAAAATGCAGAAAAACCAAAACAGAACAGAAAAGAACAAAGCAAAAATGAAAACATCTGCTCTACGGCCCCTTCAGATTCATTTGAATGTTAGTGGTGGGTCACTGGATTTCAGAAGGGGTTGTGAAAAACCTTTGGAGAGTAAGGAGTGAACAAGGGAGAAAAAAATGTTATGTGGAAATGGAAACTGAAATCTGCAACTTTGCAGAGAGAAAATGCTGTCAGTATATGAAGTAAGAGGAGAAAGATGTGCTGGCCTGTTTATTGCCTGGGACAAAAACCAGATGTATATTTACAACTTCAGCAAAAACCAAGGAGTCCGCAAAGGAAAGAAGAAATTGTTTCGGTTGTTTAATAACTCTATTGTTAACAGCAGAAAAATTTTTTATTTTTCCAGTATATTTAATTGTGTGCAGACAGCAAATCATATTTTCATTTCAGTATTGCAGATAGAGTACACACTTTTTTCCTCCTGGTATCAATCTATGAAATGTTTACTACCTTTTCTAGTAATAAAAGTAGATTTTTAGATGTATAGAAATATTTAGGGGAGTGTGAAAGTTATAGATGTGTATAAACTCTTACAAGAAATGCATGTGAATAACATCAATCTACATATACACATTTCATTCTCTCACAAAATGAATACAAAATTTGCAATAATAAAATACAATATATAATACAAAACTTGTAATATTGTATTTTATGGTGAGAAACACATCTTCGTCTAGAATTACCAGGTTTCATTTATACAATTTCCAATAAGAATTTGAAGAAGCTAAGAAAAAATTAAATGCTTAAATTCATACTTATATTTTTAGAATATTATCATAAGTACTCATTTTCTCCTTTATTTCATTTTGCTTTTTCTGTACTCCATTGAAACCTCATTGTTCTTTTATCAATTTGCTTCATTTTAGTTGCCTTGTGTTGAGGGGAAAATAAAAGAAATGTCCTACTTTCATTATTTTCTTATTTGGATTCTTAATTGACAAAATATTCATATAAAACTCTAAATGGTATTATTCCATGGTATTAATGAATAACATTTTCTTCATCCATTCTTCTCTTCTGGGACATTTCAGCTATTAAGAACCAAGACATCCTGAGTTTTGTAGACAAATGGATGAAACTAGAAAATGTCATCCTGAGCGAGGTTAACTCAGACCCAGAAGTACATGCATGATATGTACTCACTAATAAGTGGATATTAACAAAAAACTACAGAACACCCAGACATAATCCACAGAACTCACAAAGGTTAGCAAGCTGAAGAACGTAAGTGAAGATGCCTCAATCCCACTTGGGAGGGTGAAGAAAGCAATCACAGGAGGAGGGAGGGAGGGAGAGATGTGGGTGGGAAAAAGGACAGGGAGCGGAAGAAGGGAACATAATCAGGTATTTGGTAGGGGAAACAGGATTGAAGTCCTGAGAGCAAGCAGAAAGAATGGAGGAAACAGACAAATTCCGTTGAGTTGAGGGGACCCTCCAGAATGTAGCAAAGATCTGGGAGGTGAAAGACTCTCAGGACTCAAAGGGAGGGACCTTAGATGAAAGCCCTACAAGGGGGAGAGAGGACTTGTAGAGCCCACATCCAGCAGAAAGACAGGACATCAAGTGAGGGATTGGGTTGCCATTCCACAGTCAAAAACTCTGACCCAGAATTATTCCTATCTGAAAGAACTGCAGGGACGAAAAATGGAGAAGAGACTAAGGAAAAGGAGATCCATTCACAGGCCCACATTGGGATCCAGCTCAAAGGGAGAGCCCCAGGCCTGACACTATAGTGTGCTCACAGAAAGGGGACTATCATGACTACCTGAAAGACCCAACAAACTGCTGAAAGAGTCAGTCAGATATTTACACCCAACCAATGGACAGAAGCTATGATTCCTGTGTTTAAATTAGGAAAAAACTGGAAGAAGCTGAGGAAGAGAGCTACCTTCTAGGAGGACCAGCTGTCTCAACTCACCTGGACCTCTAAGTTCTCTCAGACACTGGGCCACCAACTAGGCAGGATATACCAATTGATATGAAGCCTCCAGACCCACAGGACTGCTGGGTCTGGACTCAGTCAGAGAAGATGCACCTAACACTCAAGAGAGTAGAGGCCCCGAGGAATGGGGAGATCTAGTTGGATGGGTGTAAGGGGTTGGGAACATCCGCGTGGACATGAGGGAAGGAGGTATGGGATGTGGAAGAGAGTCAGAGGTTGGGCCAGGAAGAGGATTAAATCTGGACTGTTAAAAAATTAATTAAGAAAACCACCCTCTAAGTGATAAAAAAGTATACAATTGTCTTTGAAAGTACAATTCTATTTTACTAGATCAGAATTATGCATGTTAGAATAGTACCTGTCAGTCAGCCAGTTTAGACTGTGTTTGTAAGAATAAAAATGTCTCAAACTTAGTTATGCTGAATAGTTATGCTTAAAGGAAATGGAGGGACAAAGACTGAAGGAAAGTCCATCCAGAGAACACCGTACCTAGGAATCCATCCCATTTGCAGACACCAAACCCAGATACTATTGCTAATGCCAAGAAGAGCTTGCTGACAGGAACCTAGTATAGCAATCCCCTATGAGGTTCTTTCAGAGACTGACCAATACAGATGCAGATATAGTCAGCCAAATGTTGGACTCAGCACAGGGACTCCAATGGAGGAGTCAGAGGAAGGAACTGAAGGGGTTTGCAACCCCATAGGAAGAACAACATATCCACCACTCAGATCTCTCCAGAGCTCCCAGGGACTATACCACACCAAAGAGTACACATGGAGGGACCCGTGGCTCCAGCTGCATATGTTAGCAGAAATTGCCTTGTCTGGCATCAATGGGAAGGGAGGACCTTGGGTCCTGTGGAAGCTTGATGCCCCTCCATATGTTGCTGCTAGGTTGATGAGGCATGAGGAGAGTGGGGAAGCAGGTGGTTGAGAGTGGGATAGGGGGCTTGGGGAAAACCTGGAATCAGGATAACATTTGAAATGTAAATAAATAAAATAAATGAAAAGTTAACCAAATCTTGCAATACATTTAGCCTTAAAACTTATTAAGTGTACAATAAAATAAATAATTATTGCAAAATCCTCTGGACAACTTTTATTCATCCCAGATACAGGAAAGATTACTTTCTCCAATTTGAACACCATGAAAACCATCCACATCTTTATAAGTGTCCTTTACTAAAAATGCTCTTATCAATTCTATTTGATCTGTCTATAGTTCCAGGATAACTATGGTTTCATTCCTAATGTGTTTCTACTCTTCAAGCAAGTTATACGTTCATTAACATTTTCTATTGTTTAAAAATATGTGTGGTTTTCTCCATCATTTCCTTTAAAGATTGTTTCTTCTTCTTCTCATGATTGCATGAGAGAAGGTGATATATGTTTGTGATGTATGCACGAATATGTATATAAAAACCAGTGTTTTAGAGTGAAGAGCACAAGTTGTCCTCTTCAATCATTGACTATCTTGAACTTTGGGGCATGATCTCTGTCTCAAATGTAGAACTCAGAATCCTCCTGCCCTAGGACTCGAAACACTGAGATTATGGGCAAGCAACAGCCTGCCAAATACACTGGACTAGAAAAAGTTTGATTTGTACATGCTTATACTTTCCTTGTGAGTAGCTTCATTAATGATTTGCTCTTTTTATCGGTAATAAAATATTTCACTTATAAATTAAAATAATATTAAAAAATAAGTTTTACCCTGATAAAACAATCAACTACTCCACTTTCAAGAAGTAATTCTGTGCTAGACTGGCAGCCAACAAGCCTTGGAGATCCTCCTCTCAAGGTTTTTTAGTGTTAAACTTATAAGCATGTATAGCACAATATGCACCTTGTTAGACTGTTGCAGGAATATAAATCCAGACTTTTGTATTTCCTTTAAAATTCCTATAATTATTTAACAACCTCTTCATACACTACACATTATTACTACTAAAACATAACCTCATTATATAATTGTGCTGTAACTATTTTAACATTTTTGGTATAATTTTTGTGTTTACATTTTTAAACACCACTAATGTGGTATATTATTTTGCTAAATTCTCAAATAAATACCATTTTCATTTTTGCCTGGTTATCTATTAGGATTTTTTTTCCATTTCAAGTGCTTTTATTTGTGAAGATAGGCAATGAAATTCCACTGATTATGGTTATGAAAAGGAGCACTTGAACCTCCCAAATGAAAGCCTGTGAACTTGTAGAAGGCTTACTTGGATGTAGATCAGTGTAGACTTGTGTGTCGGTTAAAGAGCCACAACTCTCAATATCTGAACAGTAACACTGGACTAGGAAGAAGGAAACTTTACATATTCAGTTAAGCATAAGAATAGTTATCTGAAGATAGATGAAGCTAAAAATTGCACGCTGAAAGGGACTGGATATAGATCTCTCCTGAGAGACACATTGAGAGCATGTCCAATACAGAGGTCAATGTTAGCAGCAAACCAGTGATCTGAGAACAGGGCCCCGTTTAGGGGAATTAGAGGAAGAATTGAAAGAGCTGAAGGGTCTTGCAACCCCATAAGAAAAACAATGCCAACTAACCAGAGTTTCCAGGTACTAAACCACTACCGAAAGAAAATACATGAACTGACCTAGGGTTCCAACTGCATATGTAGCTCAAAATAGCCTTGTTGGAGCACCAGTGGAAGGGGAAGCCCTTGGTCCTGCCAAGGTCAGACCCCTAGTGCAGGGAAATGTGGAGGGGGGGTGCTAAAGGAGGTGGGGGGCATCCACGGAAGGGGGTGAGGATGAGGTCTTATGGACAGGAAACAGGGAATGGGAATATCATTTGAGATGTAAATAAAGAAATATATCTAATAAAAAAATTAAGAAAAAAAGAATAGTTATCTGGGCTGGGCCTCTCAGTAGACATCTACACCTGGCTCCTGTCAGAATGCACTTTTTAGCTTCATCAATCTTATATAATTTTGGAGACTATATATATGGGCTGTTTACCGATGTGGGGAGGCTCTGAGTTGCTGTTTCCTGACACTATGCTCCAAACTTTGCCTCCATATCCCCTTCTAGGAATATTTTTGTTCCCACTTTTAAGAAGGAGTAAAAGAATCCATACTTTGGTCATCCTTCTTCTTGAGCTTCATGTGTTCTGTGGATTGTATAATTGGTAATTCAAGCTTTGGTGCTAATATCCACTTATTGGTGAGTGCATACCATGTGTGTTTTTCTGTAATTGGATTACCTCATTCAGGATGGTATTTTCTAGTTCCATCCGTTTGACTATGAATTTCATGAGGTCATTGTTTATGACAGCTGAGTAGTATTCCATTGTGTAGATGTACCACATTTTCTGTGTCCATTCCTCTGTTGAAGGGCATCTGAATTCTTTCCAGCTTCAGGCTATAAAAATAAGGCTGCTATGAACATAGTGGAGTATGTGTCTTTGTTGTATGTTGGAGCAACTTTTGGGTATATGCCCAAGAGAGGTATAGCTGGGTCCTAAGGTAGTGCATTGTCCAATTTTCTGAGAAACCTCCAAACTGATTTCCAGAATGGTTATACCAGTCTGCAATCCCACCAAAAATGAAGGAGTGTTCCTCTTTCTCCACATACTCACCAGCACTTGAGTTTTTGATCTAAGCCATTCTGACTGGTGTGAGGTGGAATTTCAGGGTTGTTTTGATTTATATTTCCCTTATGACTAAAGATGTTGAACATTTCTTTAGGTGCTTCTCAGCCATTTGATATTTCTCAGCTGCGAATTCTTTGTTTAGCTCTGAACCCCATGTTTAATAGGGTTATTTGTCTCCCTGCAGTCTAACTTCATGAATTCTTTGTATGTTTTGGATATAAGCCCTTTATCAGTTGTAGGATTGGTAAAGATCTTTTCCCAATCTGTTGGTTGCTCTTTGTCCTAACAACAGTGTCCTTTGCCTTCCAGAAACTTTGTAGCTTTATGAGATCCCATTTGTCTATTCTTTTTTTTTTTTTATTTTTAAATATTTATTTTTTTTTTTATTAACTTGAGTATTTCTTATATACATTTCGAGTGTTATTCCCTTTCCCGGTTTCCGGGCAAACATCCCCCTCCCCCTCCCCTTCCTTATGGGTGTTCCCCTCCCAACCCTCCCCCCATTGCCGCCCTCCCCCCATAGACTAGTTCACTGGGGGTTCAGTCTTAGCAGGACCCAGGGCTTCCCCTTCCACTGGTGCTCTTACTAGGATATTCATTGCTACCTATGGGGTCAGAGTCCAGGGTCAGTCCATGTATAGTCTTTAGGTAGTGGCTTAGTCCCTGGAAGCTCTGGTTGCTTGGCATTGTTGTACTTTTGGGGTCTCGAGCCCCTTCAAGCTCTTCCAGTTCTTTCTCTGATTCCTTCAATAGGGGACCTATTCTCAGTTCAGTGGTTTGCTGCTGGCATTCGCCTCTATATTTGCTGTATTCTGGCTGTGTCTCTCAGGAGCGATCTACATCCGGCTCCTGTCGGTCTGCACTTCTTTGCTTCATCCATCTTGTCCAATTGGGTGGCTGTATATGTATGGGCCACCTGTGGGGCAGGCTCTGAATGGGTGTTCCTTCAGTCTCTGTTTTAATCTTTGCCTCTCCCTTCCCTGCCAAGGGTAATCTTTTTCCTCATTTAAAGAAGGAGTGAAGCATTCACATTTTGATCATCCGTCTTGAGTTTCGTTTGTTCTAGGGATCTAGGGTAATTCAAGCATTTGGGCTAATAGCCACTTATCAATGAGTGCATACCATGTATGTCTTTCTGTGATTGGGTTAGCTCACTCAGGATGATATTTTCCAGTTCCAACCATTTGCCTACGAATTTCATAAAGCCGTTGTTTTTGATAGCTGAGTAATATTCCATTGTGTAGATGTACCACATTTTCTGTATCCATTCCTCTGTTGAAGGGCATCTGGGTTCTTTCCATTTTCTGGCTATTATAAATAAGGCTGCGATGAACATAGTGGAGCACGTGTCTCTTTTATATGTTGAGGCATCTTTTGGGTATATGCCCAAGAGAGGTATAGCTGGATCCTCAGGCAGTTCAATGTCCAATTTTCTGAGGAACCTCCAGACTGATTTCCAGAATGGGTTTACCAGTCTGCAATCCCACCAACAATGGAGGAGTGTTCCTCTTTCTCCACATCCTCTCCAGCATCTGCTGTCACCTGAGTTTTTGATCTTAGCCAATCCCACTGGTGTGAGGTGAAATCTCAGGGTTGTTTTGATTTGCATTTCCCTTATGACTAAAGATGTTGAACATTTCTTTAGGTGTTTCTCAGCCATTCGGCATTCCTCAGCTGTGAATTCTTTGTTTAGCTCTGAACCCCATTTTTTAATAGGGTTATTTGTTTCCCTGCGGTCTAACTTCTTGAGTTCTTTGTATATTTTGGAAATAAGGCCTCTATCTGTTGTAGGATTGGTAAAGATCTTTTCCCAATCTGTTGGTTGCCGTTTTGTCCTAACCACAGTGTCCTTTGCCTTACAGAAGCTTTGCAGTTTTATGAGATCCCATTTGTCGATTCTTGATCTTAGAGCATAAGCCATTGGTGTTTTGTTCAGGAAATTTTTTCCAGTGCCCATGTGTTCCAGATGCTTCCCTAGTTTTTCTTCTATTAGTTTGAGTGTGTCTGGTTTGATGTGGAGGTCCTTGATCCACTTGGACTTAAGCTTTGTACAGGGTGATAAGCATGGATCGATCTGCATTCTTCTACATGTTGCCCTCCAGTTGAACCAGCACCATTTGCTGAAAATGCTATCTTTTTTCCATTGGATGGTTTTGGCTCCTTTGTCAAAAATCAAGTGACCATAGGTGTGTGGGTTCATTTCTGGGTCTTCAATTCTATTCCATTGGTCTATCTGTCTGTCTCTGTACCAAT
This sequence comes from Rattus norvegicus, assembly GCF_021556685.1. Classification (NCBI taxonomy): domain Eukaryota; kingdom Metazoa; phylum Chordata; class Mammalia; order Rodentia; family Muridae; genus Rattus; species Rattus norvegicus. Next base: position 10,384,064 of record NC_141551.1, on the reverse strand, counting down.
ACCATGCAGTTTTTATCACTATTGCTCTGTAATACTGCTTGAGTTCAGGGATAGTGATTCCCCCTGAAGTCCTTTTATTGTTGAGGATAGCTTTAGCTATCCTGGGTTTTTTGTTATTCCAGATGAATTTGCAAATTGTTCTGTCTAACTCTTTGAAGAATTGGATTGGTATTTTGATGGGGATTGCCATTTGTCTATTCTTGATCTTAGAGCATAAGCAATTGGTGTTTCGTTCAGGAAATTTTCTTCAGTGCCCATGTGTTCGAGATTTTTCCCCACTTTTTCTTCTATTAGTTTGAGTGTATCTGGTTTGATATGGAGGTGCTTGGTCCACTTGGACTTAAGCTTTGTACAAGGTGATAAGAATGGATTGATCTGCATTCTTCTACATCCTGACCTCCAGATAAACCACCACCATTTGCCGAAAATGCTATCTTTTTTCCATTGGATGGTTTTGGTACCTTTGTCAAATATCAAGTGAACATATGTGTGTGGGTTCACTTGTGGATCTTCAATTGTATTCCACTGGTCTATCTGCCTGTCTTTGTACCAATACCATACAGTTTTTATCACTATTGCTCTGCAATACTGCTTGAATTCAGGGATAGTGATTTCCCCTGGAGGTCTTTTTATTGTTGAGGATAGTTTTTGCTATACTCGGTGTTTTGTTTTTCCAGATGAATTTGCAAATTGTTCTGTCTAATTCTATGAAGAATAGAATGGGATTTTGATGGATATTTCATTGAATCTGTAGATTGCTTTTGGTAAAATGGCCAGTATTACTATATTAATCCTGCCAATCCATGAGCATGGGAGATCTTTCCATCTTCTGAGATCTTCTTCAATTTCTTTCTTCAGAGACTTGAAGTTCTTATCATACAGATCTTTTACTTGCTTGGTTAAAGTCACACCAAGGTATTTTACATTATTGGGGAGTATTATGAAGGGTGTCATTTCCCTAATTCCTTTCTTAGCTAGTTTATCTTTTGTGTAGAGGAAGGCTATTAATTTATTTGAGTTAATTTAATACCCAGCCACTTTGCTGAAGTTGTTTATCAGCTTTAGTAGTTCTCTGGGGGAACTTTTGGGATCACTTAAATATACTATCATATCATCTGCAAATAGTGATATTTTGTATTTTTCCTTCCAATCTGTATCCCTTTAATGTCCTTTCGTTGTCTGAATGCTCTGGCTAGGACTTGGAGAAATATATTGAATAAGTAGGAAGAGAGTGGGCTGCCTTGTTTAGTCCCTGATTTTAGTGGGATTGTTTCAAGTTTCTTTCCATTTAGTTTAATGTTAGCTGGTTTGCTCTATATGACTTTTACTATGTTTAGGTATGGGCCTTGAATTCCTGTTCTTTCCCAGAACTTTTATCATGAAGCAGTATGAATTTTGTCAAATGCTTTCTCAGCATCTAATGAAATGATCATGTAGTTTTGTTCTTTCCGTTTGTTTATATAATAGATTATGTTGATGGTTTTCCATATATTAAACCATCCCTGCATGCCTGGGATGAGGCCTACTTGATCATGGTGGATGATGGTTTTGATGTGCTCTTGGATTCGGTTTGCCAGAATTTTATTGAGTATTTTTGCTTCGATATTCACAAGAGAAATTGGTCTGAAGTTCTCTTTCGATGTTGGGTCTTTGTGTGGTTTAGGTATAAGAGTAATTGTGGCTTCATAGAAGGAATTCGGTAGTGCTCCATCTGTTTCAAGTTTGTGGAATAGTTTGGATAGTATTAGTACGAGGTCTTCTATGAAGGTCTAATAGAATTCTGCACTGAACCCGTCTGGACCAGGGCTCTTTTTGGTTAGGAGACTTTTAATGGCTGCTTCTATTTCTTCAGGAGTTATGGTCCATTTCCTGCAGATTTTCAAGTTTTGTTGAATATAGGTTTTTGTAGAAGGCTCTGTTGATTTTTTTTAATTTCCTCTGATTCTGTTGTTATGTCTCCCTTTTCAATTTGGATACAGTCTCTGCGTCCTCTGGTTAGTCTGGCCAAGAGGTTATCTATCTTGTTGACTTTCTCAAAGAACCGGATTTTGGTTCTATTGATTCTTTGTATGGTCCTTTTTGTTTCTATTTGGTTGATTTCAGCTCTGAGTTTGATTATTTCCTGCCTTCTACTCCTCTTGGGTGTATTTGCTTCTTTTTGTTCTAGAGCTTTTAGGTGTGCTGTCAAGCTCCTGATATATGTCTCCTGTTCCTTTCTGCAAGTACTTGGAGCTATGAGTTTTCCTCAGCACAGCTTTCATTTTGTTCCATAAGTTTGGTTATGTTGTACCTTAATTTTCATTAAATTCTAAGAAGTCTTTAATTTCTTTCTTTATTTCTTCCTTGACCAGGTTATCATTGAGTAGAGCATTGTTCAACTTCCATGTATATGTGGGCGTTCTTTCCTTATATGTTATTGAATACCAGCTTTTGCCCATGGTGTTCTGATAGGACACATGGGATTATTTATATCTTTTTGTATCTGTTGAGGCCTATTTTGTGCCTGATTATATGGTCAATTTTGGAGAAAGTACCATGAGATGGTGAGAAGAAGGTATATCCTTTTGTTTAGGATAGAATGTTCTATATTTATAGAACATCTATTAAGTACATTTGGTTCATAACTTCTGTTAGTCTATCTGTGTCTCTATTTAATTTCTGTTTCCATTATCTGTCCAGTGATGAGAGAGGGGTGTTGAAATCTCCTACTATTATTGTGTGAGGTGCAATGTGTGCTTTGAGCTTTTGTAAGGTTTCTTTTATGAATGTAGGTGCCCTTGTATTTGGAGCATAGCTATTTAGGATTGAGAAGTCCTCTTGGTGAATTTTTTCTTTGATGTCTTTTCTTACATTTTTTGATGACTTTTGGTTGAAAATCGATTTTATTCGATATTAGAATGTCTACTTTAGCTTGCTTCTTCAGACCATTTGCTTGGAAAGTTGTTTTCCAGCCTTTTACTCTGAGGTAGTGCTGTCTTTATCTCTGAGGCGTGTTTCCTGTAGGCAGCAAATTGCTGGGTCCACATTACGTACTCAGTTTTTAATCTGTCTCTTTTTATTGGGGAATTGAGTCCATTGATGTTGAGAGATATTAAGGAATAGTGATTGTTGCTTCCTGTTATCTTCATATTTGGAGGTGAGATTATGTTTTTGTGCTTCTCTTCTCTTTGTTCTGTTGCAAAGCAATTAGTTTCTTGCTTTTTCTAGAGTCTAGCTTACCTCCTTGTGTTGGACTTTACTATTTATTATCCTTTTTCGGGCTGGATTTGTAGAAAAATATTGTGTAACTTCGGTTTTGTCATGGAATATCTTAGTTTCTCTATCTATATTAATTGAGAATTTTGCTGGATACAGTAACCTGGACTGGCATTTGTGTTCTCTTAGGGTCTGTATGACATCTGTACAGGATCTGTACAAGATCTGGCTTTCCTAGTCTCGGGTGACAAGTCTGGCATAATTCTGATAGGTCTGCCTATGTATGTTACTTGATCTTTTTCCCTTAGTGCTTTTAATATTTTTTCTTTGTTTTGTGCATTTGGTGTTTTGACTATTATGTGACAGGAGGAGTTTCTTTTCTCATCCAATCTATTTGGAGTTCTGTAGGCTTCTTTTATGTTTATGGGCATCTCTTTGTTTAGGTTAGGGAAGTTTCCTTCTATGACTTTGTTGAAGATATTTACTGGTCCTTTGAGTTGGGAATCTCTACTCTCTTCTATACCTATTATCCTTAGGTTTGACTTTCTCATTGTGTCCTAGATTTCCCGTTTGTTTTGGGCCAGTATCTTTTTCCGTTTTACATTATCTTTGACAATTGTGTCAATGCTTTTTATCGAATCTTCTGCTTCTGAGATTCTCTGTTCTATATCTTGTATTCTGTTAGTGATACTTGCATGTGTGACTTCTGATCTCTTCCCTAGGTTTTCTATCTCCAGGGTTATCTTCCTTTGTGCTTTCTTTATTGTTTCTATTTCCATTTTTAACTCCTGGGTGGTTTTGTTCATGTATTTCCTTAAGGGAGTTACTTATGATATTCTTAAAGTTCTCCATCATCATGTTAAAATGTGATTTTAAATTTAGATCTTGCTTTTCTGGTTTGTTTGGATATTCAGTGTTTGCTTTGGTGGGGGTATTGGGCTCTGATCATGCCATGTAGTCTTGGTGTCTGTTGCATGGTTTCCTGCTCTTGCCTCTTGCCATCAGATTGTCTCCGGTGTTACCTTGTCTTGCTGTTTCTGACAGTGGCTTGATTGTCCTCTAGGCCTGTGTGTCAGGAGTGCTGTAGACTTGTTTTCCTGTTTTCTTTCAGCCAGTTATGGGAGCAGAGTGTTCTGCTCTCAGGCGTGTAATCATTCCTGTCAGCTGATTTTCCGCTGTCCCTGTAGGCGGGAACCAGAAGGGCCTGCCCCTACTTCTCCTACGTCCCTCTGTGCAAGGGGCCCAGATGGCACAAGGCACTTTACTCTTGAGTCAGGAATGTGGGCAGAGTGTAGTCTCCTCAGGTTTCCCAGAAGTGTCTGCCCCTCTGAAGGTCTAGCTCTCCCCCGCACAGGATTTGTGTGTAGGGAGCTATTTGACCATTTCAGTTCAGATCCAGGTGCAGTCTGGACCACAGGGCTCCTGCAGATTGCTCCTATCTTCCTGTGTCCAGAGGCACTATACAGTTTCTTTTTGGGCCAGGGATGTGGGCATAGGTGGGCTGAAGTGGCAGTCTATCTTGCCCTGAAGTCTCAGGATTGCCCACACTTCTGGGCAATTAGCTCTCTCTCCCATGGGATTTGGAGCATGGAGCTGTGGGCTGGGATCAGTGAGGTTCTAGTCTTGGACAGTTTTATCCATTTACTACCATTGTTTGCTTGTTTTGATTTTCTTCAGTGGTTTGTTTGTGTTTTCCTGGATTTTATTCTTTGGGGACTTATACATTCGCTCATGAAGTAGCTCTATCACCTTCATATAGTTGGTTTTATTTGTTGTTGTTTATTATTGTTCAGTTATGTTGAAATATTTAAAGTCTATGTGGATAGACAGGCTCAGGTAAAGATCTATTGTACTGTCTATTATTGATTATGTTCTTGTGCTGCTGTTTCAGCATTTGTTTTTCAGATGACCTTAGGTCTAGGTGCTAAGTTCTATGTTTATCTTTGTTGGTTGGTGGTATTGTTTCTTGGTTTATGTTTCCTTTCTGGATTGTCAGAAAGTGTGTTGATTATATTAGCAGCCTACTTGGTTTGTGTGTTCAATGGGAGAACTTGTTAGATTTGATATCTGGGTGAAGGGGTGACTAGGTTAGTTGAAGTTTGCGGTATCCACAGGAGGCATGAACATGGACAAAGAGAGGGTGCTGGTAGTGTTCTGTTGAAGGTCCATAGAGAACACTGAAGATTAGGTATAGGGTAAAAGAATGTAGAAAGGCCATGGGCAGGGTTTCTGGTTTTGCAGGGTAGATATGCCCAAGTAAGGAGGCAGCGATGGTGCCTAATCTGTGGGATATACAGGATTATCATATAAATTTACAATGTAGAATCTTTAATGTCTCATTGGCTTAAATGAATTATTTATTTCATTATTACATTTTACCTTTATTGCAAACCATCCATGGGCTGTTTTGGAGTTTATATATTAGAAATGTCTTTAGTTTTGCATTGTAAGTCTATAAAGCAGATAAGTACAATAGTGCATGGATGAACCAAAAGTCATGTGACTAACCAATTGAGAAACAGGATTAAAATACTTTAATTTCTTTAAGAACAAGAGTTTTGTCTTTGATCCAAGTTTTGTTTTTCTTAATTTTAATTTTTCTTAATGTTCCTTGTGAGTTTACCTCACACTGAAAGTATAATCTGGATTTTGAATTCAAAGTGCTAGAGAAAAATAGCAGCTTTTTTATTTCTGTTTTGAGATATCATGATTATTGTGAGATTTTAGGACATTATGGTTTGATCTTTGTCACTCAACAAGCAAATATAATTATTAGACTATTGGTCTATTCCACATATATCACCTTAAATAAAGATATTATCACTTCTCATAGGAAAGATTATGACATGCGTGGATGTTTCAATTGTTTTCTTTGTGTATAATGTGGCTAACCTCTTTAACTAATGATTAGGTTTCATGGGTAAATGTATGATGTCAAAATTATGAGTTTCTATCTCTAGCTTTTGAAAGATATAGGGATAATTCGTGTAAAAGAGTAGACTATTGAATCTACTTTGCAACCTAGAGCTATTATTAGTATCAAATAAAGTTGTTTTAACATTGGTACAAAATTTGCTTTATTGATACAGTAATAAAGTACTTTTTCATTAGTATAGGTTATTGTAGAATGGTACAAATTTAAGGTTAGATTTGATAAACAATGCATATATGTATTTAGTTTTTATGTGAGCTATTGCACCTATGTAGTTCTTTTTTTTTTCTTTTTTCTTTTTTATTAACTTGAGTATTTCTTATATACATTTCGAGTGTTATTCCCTTTCCCGGTATCCGGGCAAACATCCCCCTCCCCCCTCCCCTTCCTTATAGGTGTTCCCCTCCCAACCCTCCCCCCATTGCCGCCCTCCCCCCACCAGTCTAGTTCACTGGGGGTTCAGTCTTAGCAGGACCCAGGGCTTCCCCTTCCACTGGTGCTCTTACTAGGATATTCATTGCTACGTATGAGGACAGAGTCCAAGATGTAATATGAATCTCTAATCCTTTTCAAAACTGCTATTACAAATGGTTAGGGATAAATGAAAATAAAAATTAATAGTCAGACAGTCAAACTCATAGTCATATTAGATACGAATTTAGTTAATTACAATAAGATATTTTCAATGTTATGCAGGTAGTAAGTACCTAAAATGAACAATATTTGAAAATTCAGATATACGATATATAGACAGGCAGGTGGTCTTCAAAAACATCAGAGATTGACAGAACATGGTATTCAAAGTTGTTTTATTATTAAACAAATTTTGAAAAATAGGTCTGTTCCTGGAAATACCTTCATCCCATTTTGAAGAAGATGATGAACATCAAGAATCTCCATATGGAGTTTCCCTCAAATGTGGCAAACTACCATTGGTCAGAGAATTGCAGCTACTTCAACTACAGACAAAATGCTATTTAGAAAGGACAAACTGACCCAGGAAAGTAGATTGACAGGCTCCGCCAAGACTGGTGAAGTGAGTCCTTCATAATTCGTGCTTCACGAAAGGTTTGTCAGATATACTGAGTCAGAAACTGAAGATAGATGTTCCAGCATTGAGACAATTTTAGGGAACTTTTTAGGCAGCTAATTCTATGTCATTTTTACAACCTTGAAAACTACTTGCCTCTGTTTCCTACTTACTCAGGTAATATTTGTTCTTTCTAAGGTCTCTGACAAGTTTGAAGACTAAATAGTTATGATTTAGTTCCATTACTTATTTCTTCCCTTTTCTTTCCAAACCCTCCCAGCCTCTTTTTCATAGATTGTTACGTGTTTATATGTATATGAATATACATGTATTCCTAAGTGCACAAATACAGCCTGCTTAGTCTGTATAATTTATACTTACATTACATGTGTGATTTCAGGGATGACCATTATTATGTAATGGATTGGTATGTTTTTCTGAAGAAGATTATTCTCCCATTCTTAGCATTCCTTAGTTGCCTTTAGCTCTTTGTGTTGGGCTGAATACTCATGGTCTTTGCCTCTTCCACATGAATGTATGTTGTTTCCCTTGTTTAACTCATACTTGGGGAGTCATATTGATAAAACTTCATGAGTATAGGTACAAGCATTATGAGCAGAAACATTCTCACACTAAACTCCCTCATTCTTTGCTGATTTTCTTTTTTGTATTAGAAAGAATGTACAGCTAGCATATTGTTAGGTACAAATATTTTATAATATACATTCTTTTAAATATATTTGTATTGGGTATTGGCTATTTATAATATTTATATCAAAATCTTATAAGTTTTGAGTGGAATAATGTTTTTTGCATAGGATACCTAAATATGTTGGCTCACATAAAATATGCTCTTCAGGCCAAATACTTGTACATGGATAAATCAAAATTTAAATATGTATTGGTAAGTGAGGTCAACTGCCTATAAACATTGTACATAAGGAAGTTATTGATTACCTAATTCCCCCCTCCCCAGATTCTCTTTTACTCTTTCTCTTCCACTTGTTTTAACATGGTACAAGAAATAAGCTGTCTGAGGAAAATTCTTAATTTTTGAGAGAACATTCCAAGTAAACAGAGCAAGAGTCTTGAGGCCCCTGTTTCTTTAAAATCTGTGATTGTCTTTAGAATGTGTTTGTGGGCTTTGTCCAGATGTACTAAATAGAAGAGGGTTTACTCCAGATTATAATGACTGCTGGCTTGCTTTGATAATTCAGAATGTTTACAGCTTGCAATATGAATTTTACTCATATGATCTTACCTAAGCCCCAAAGTATAAAGAGCCTGATGCTCTAAATCATTGTTTCTCAGCCTGGTGGTCATGGCCTTTTTGGGGTTTGAATGACCCTTTCACAGGGGTTCACCTCAGACCATTGGAAACACAAATATTTACAATATGATTAGTAACAATGGAAATTTAGTTATGAAACAGCAACAAAAATAACAGTTGGTGATCACTACAATCACAACATGAGGAACTATAATCAAGCATCACAGCATTAAGAAGGCTGTAAACTATTGCTTTAAAAAAAGTTTCTCTTCCATGAGATTCTGCTTTGCCTCATGCGTTGGCTCCAGGTCCTTACATTTCTATACTGGTGACAGTTACAAAGTATTTAAATATTTCAAATTAAAATAATATTACATAATCACCTCTAAAAGTATGAAAAAATCATCTAGAACCATGTTAAAAGGCAATTAGCATACTGAACATTTAAAATATTTATAGTTTTAGAGATTTAAAAATATTAATTAAATCATTTATTGATGGCTTTTTGATCATTATTTTTTGGATGTAGTCACAGCATCTTCAAATAAAATGAGAAGAAATAAATGAAAAAGAGCAGAAATAATCATAATTACTTCCCTTAAGACATGATTAAAAGGGCAATTTAGAATATACTAAT